>NC_079220.1:49708365-49773359 GCF_029633865.1 Lampris incognitus | reverse complement strand
GTGGCACTTTTCAAAACGGTGTGATAAAGTGCTTTAGATGAATCAAGCAAAATAAAATAATGATAAAAAGTGGATAACCAGAGGAAAAATAAAGCCAAAGATTAATAAAAAAAAATCAGAATTCAAGGGGACTGGTGCAGGCAAATATAATGGGAATAAGATAAGAATAAGTTCAAACATGTTATACAACAGCCTATTTTATAGGCTCTAGGAGGCCATTTAAAAAGATGCCTAATGGCCTCGCAGCAAAAATCATCAGAAAAATCATCAGCCTGCAGTCTACACTTCTGACCGGCTGTAGAGCACCCTGCCTGAGTATCTCTGGCTGCACACCAGCTCATAAAGGGTTAAAAGAGCTGAGCTGCAGACAGGCGGCGCCAGGCGTCACCGTTTAAGTCATCACCCAGAATCGTAAAACCCAAAATTCTGCCTCGTCAAGCTTCTCCCAGCCTCTTCCCCGCCTCTCTTACCGCCATGTAGGGCTTGCAGCCTGCATCCATGGTCTTGGCTACCGAGTCCACTAGGTGGCCACTGATGCCGAAGTCACACATCTTGACCTGGCCCTGAGTGTTGATGAGTACGTTGGAGGGTTTCACATCTACAGAGATACATTATAAACACGTCCCGATGAATTTCCAGTCACTTCAACAGGGTACCATAGGCACGGACATGTTATAAAAATACAGACGATGCACTTCTTACCTCTGTGTATCACGGAAAGGTTACTGTGCAGGTGTTCCAACGCCTTGACAATCTGCAAAGCAAACAGAAGTTGAGGGCAGTGAAAGAGTCTGAATAGCTCTTAAGACATGATAGCAATAAGTATTGCAGTTAACCGGAGGTGATGAGAACGCCTGAATGGTAACAGCAGCAAAATAACGATGCTCTCAAATATAGATACAGCAATATATGGATGAGGAAGTCGTGGACGTACTGCGACAGTGATCTTGCCCAAGATGTCCTCAGGGATCGTCGTGCCTTTCTCGATAACCTTCTTGTAAAACTTATCTAGAGAGGTGTCCATCAGCTCCATACATATCCAAACATCTCCCTGAGAACAGAGATGTAAACAAACCATGACCAGATGCAACATGATGAGAACCTAAAGAAATTAATTAATAGGATGCAAAAAAAAAAAAAAAAAAAAAGAGCCGGGCAGCCAATATTGGTGATAACTCATAACGTGCAAAGGCTGTCTTCACCTCTCTAAAGAGGGCACCATAGAAGGTGACTGTGTAAAAGCAGTCCACTGTCCTCATAGAAATGTCCAGGTCCATTAGTAGCCTCTTCTGCTCCAGCGTGTTGACTGTGGCCCGGATCCTCTGGGGAGACGACCTCATAGATTAGGCTCATTTCAGGATGCAGGTTATTCATTTTTTTAAATTACAACATCATTAGAGATTACCACCGGTTAATTCTTAAAAGCCCTGTCACTTTTGCATGTAGATGCACCAGCAAATGCAGCTTCACGTGGAATAACAGAACAACGGGGAGTGCGAAGATTATGAACCAATACTATATACACACACCAGTGTTTCCCAACCCAGTCCTCAAGGACCCCCTATCCTGCAGATTTTCATTGCAACCCTGCATAGGTAGCCCTGCTTGTACTTACTCAACCAGTCATCTCATAGCACTTAATTATGCAAGGTGTGCAAAATCTGACATAATTCATTGCTGATTGATTGAATAACTACAAACAGGTAACTATTCAGGGTTGCAAAGAAAATCTGCAGGAGAGGGGAGTCCTTGAGGACTGGGTTGGGAAATACTGCTATATACCATCCCGTCCCACCTCTACTCTCGATATAAGCTGTTGCAGATGTGATTTAAACATGTTGAGTGCATAACAAGGGTGTAACTGTAACTCATTGCACTATTTTCAAAGTCGGGGGGGGGGGGGGCATCGACTGAACAGCCAAGTCAGGGCAATGGAAGCAGAGAGCGGGCCGCCTACCTTGACAGCCATGATTACATCACTGGGCACATGTCTCATCTTGTCAACCACTCCATAGGCTCCCCTCCCCAACTCTGCGATCTGCTCCAAGTCATCTGCCTTCACCACAAAGTTCTGAACAGAGATGAGAGCACGGAGAGCGGTCAGCTTAAGCCGGGCTTCGAGAAACAAGAGATAATAACATTTAAAAAAAAAAGTCGAAGAAGATGCTTTCAAAGAGCACCATCAGACTTTACCTTGTCTCCAATTGTGACGCAGGCTTTAGAGTCAAGATCCCGAGGGGGCCTGTGGTGGGAGAACAGTGCTTGAACTGAGCAAAAACTGCAAGCAGTTTAAATGACACAACGACAACATGTACATAGTGGACTCACATGGCACATCTCTGTTGAGATACCGATGACAGGATTCAGCATGAGCGAGAGAGCCCTGATCAATTCAGGCAATCGGACATAAGGGTGGGACAAAATATCAATACTGGGACATATCGTAACACTTCCTATTGCAATACGTAATCGAGACACCGGTGCCAAATATCAAAATCTTTTTTTAAACATTTTTTTCCCCCGTGACGTTTTTTCCCCAAATTTATTGATAGAAGTTTAAAGCGCAAAAAGAGGAAACAAATTGCCTGGGAATTTTATTTTACATTGGAATGATGGCACACGTGTGTGTGTGTGTGTGTGTGTGTGTTAAAGAGGCACTAAGCTAAGACTCTATGTACGGTTTCATCTTAGTTGTCAAATTCTGTGAAAATGACACCACAATGCGGTGAATAAAGACATAATTCCTGCTTTTTGCCTTTTCAGAGGCATCTTTTTCTTCTTCAGTCACACAGATATCGTGATGAATCGTAGATGACGGTCTTGCAGCGTATCGAGTATCGCAGAATCGCTGTATCGCGATACCGTCGTTACCTTGGGCAAAGTATCGTGATAGCATTGTATCGTGAGTTATTCGGTGATTCCCACCCCTAATCAGACTACATGGATTGACCTTCTCAAATCCACCCTAACTTCATATTTTCATCCATCCATTATCCAAGCCATCCATCCATTATCTTAACCGCTTGTCCTGCTCTCAGGGTTGAGGGGGATGCTGGAGTCTGTCCCAGCAGTCATTGGGCAGCAGGCGGGGAGACACCCTGGACAGGCCGCCAGTCACACCTAGGCACAATTTCGTATGGCCGATTCACCTGACCTACATGTCTTTGGACTGTGGGAGGAAACCCACGCAGACACGGGGAGACCATGCAAACTCCACACAGAGGACAACATGGGATGAGCCCCGAGGTTGGACTACCCTGCGGTTCGAACCCAAGACCTTCTTGTTGTGAGGCGACCGCGCTAACCACTGGGCAACCGTGCCGCTAACTCTATATTTATCTGATAGAAACGATAAACTGTTCATTAAGTGAGGTCCACGGATCCCAGATTCAGAACATGACATGAAAAGTGAAACTTTCAAGTTACTCATCTCCATAGCGGGCCAGGACGTGGCCCAAAAAAAAAGAAGTCTGCTATTGGAGCATCCTTGTCATTGAGAAGATTCAGCATGCCTTAATTTAGTACAATGTGGTTTCAACTGGAAACATTCAGTGAAGAAGAAGCTTACGCTGCTGCTGGCGGGGCCTGCTCGAACACCTCTTTGGACAGCTTTAGCCCGGGGCTCTTCTTCTTCTGCCCTGGAAACCGATGGAGAGGGAGACAGGCATTGTGTTATGACAGAACTAATAATAATAAAAACGCCATCACAGGATGTCTCAACAATCACAACAAGCGGACATGACGATAAGTGGGAGAAACGTTGCACCACACATCTCAGTGACCTCTTCAGTCTCAACTGACTGCAGGTATCTCCACCCTTATGGAGCCGCTGTATTGTTTATAAGGGTGGGGATACCTGCTGTCAGTTGACACTGAAGAGGTCACTGAGACGAGCGACAAAACATTTCCCTCAACAAACGCCGTGTCCAGATGAACCGACTCAGCTTTCTGTGTTCATCGCAGAAGGACTTTCGTCAAACTGTGTTTATGCAAAATATGAAGTTGTAAGTGGGACAAACTGAACGGAAATGCCAAAAAAACGAGAGAAAACAAAACTGTACAGCAATAGCTGTAAACCATACTTGATATCAAGTTATGCACCGGTCGATCGACAAAATGAATCGGTTGAAAATCTGGTAGTCGATTGATCGTTTGAGTCATTCGTCAAGTAAAAATACTACAACATTTGCTGGTTGCAGTTTCATCAATACTAAGATTTGCTTGCCTTCCTCTGATTTTTATCATTACGAAATGAATACGTGGGTTTTTCGTTTTTGCTGTTGGTCAGACTACGGAAACAGTTTTAAGATATCCCTTTGGATCCTGGAAAAATTAAGATGGGCATTTCGGACTTTTAACAGACCAAACGCTTAATTGAAAAAATAATAATCAATAGAATATGAAAATAATGATTAGTTGCAGCACTACTCGGCAGGATTTTTGCCTCCTGAAATAGCACAAACTTAACAAATGTACCTTCTCAGTCATGACTTGTGGTAATAATCTGTGTGTCAGTGTCTGCAGAGACCCGTCCCCCTGCCTCTATCTCTCGTTTCCTAAAATGTTGGGTTGATTCTGGGCATCATCTGCAGAAAGTGGGTCTGTCAGCCAAACAGTCAAAGCCTGCAACCAATAGCATCACTTTTTTTTGGGGGGGGGGGGATTTCCCCCCGCCTTTTTCTCCCCAATTGTACCCATCCAATTACCCCCACTCTTCCGAGCCGTCCCGGTCTCTGCTCCACCCCCCTCTCCCGATCCGGGGAGGGCTGCACACTACCACATGCCTCCTCCGATACATGTGGAGTCGCCAGCCACTTCTTTTCACCTGACAGTGAGGAGTTTCGCCAGGGGGACGTAGCGTTTGGGAGGGTCACGCTATTCCCCCCAGTTCTCCCTCCCCCCTGAACAGGCGCCCTGGCCGACCAGAGGAGGCGCTAGTGCAGCAACCTGGACACATACCCACATCTGGCTTCCCACTCGTAGACACGGCCAATTGTGTCTGCAGGGACACCAGACCAAGCCGGAGGTAACACGGGGATTCGAACCAGAGATCCCTGCGTTGGTAGGCAACAGAATAGACCACTAGGCTACCCGGACGACCCACCAATAGCATCAGTTGTGAGCACGGGGTCTTGTTTTTAAACTTCAGCGTTCAGTGAGGTGATCGTTACAACTGAAAAGATACACAATGGCGGACATGCCCCCTAAAAAAAACCCCCAAAAATACAGCAACGTGAAACCTCAAGCAGACAGGGCTCGCTCCAAAACCGGAGTGAGTCTGGGGTTAGTTCTCCGTTACTGGCGAGCATTAAGGGAAAGGATGGGGAGGAAAAGCAACGTGGAGCTGTGGGGCTTCGCGTCTTGTTGAGCTAGGAAGGAGGGGGCCAACTTTTCAAGTTGCGTTTACGAGCAACAAGCTGCAAAATGCCCATTCAGTATGTCCTTAAAATGACTTTTCCCTCTTCTGCAAAGTACACTTCCCTCACTACATCCATGTCATTCCTTGATTATTATTTTTTTTTGTTGCCCTCCAGCAACTGCTGGGCTAGAGGACTTCCTGCTCTCACAAGTGTGGAAGTTAACAGATGGTTGAGATGTTCCGCATCAACGGCAAAAAGCAGATCCAAATCCAACCAAGTTATCGCACCGAATCAAAATGTATTCTGAGAAAACAGAAAATAAGTGAAGATCCATCTGACTGTACTGAGCATCCCATTTTTAAAAAGGAGATACACATCTATATATATATCATGGTTTGTGAAGGCTCAAATGATTGCCCTGTTGTGTCGAAGCCCATCAAAGCGATGAGTTCCCCCAGTACGAAAACAACTGGTGAAGTTTTCATCTGTGCAGTTATAACGATGCCCGGCGACATTTTAATGAGGTCTGGATTCAAAAAAGTGAACCTTTTTTTATTAAAAATCTTTCTGATGGGGGCGGTACGGTGGCACAGTGGTTAGCGTGGTCGCCTCACAGCTAGAAGGTCCTGGGTTTGAACCCCGGGGCTGTCCAACCACCTTGGGGGTCATCTCAGGTCGTCCTCTGTGTGGAGGTTGCATGTTCTCCCCGTGTCTGCGTGGGTTTCTCCCGGGTGCTCCGGTTTCCCCCCACAGTCCAAAGACATGTAGGTCAAGTGAATCGGCCGTACTAAATTGTCCCTAGGGTGTGAGTGTATGTGGGGGCCCTGTGATGGCCTGGCGGCCTGTCCAGGGTGTCTCCCCGCCTGCCGCCCAGTGACTGCTGGGATAGGCTCCAGCATCCCCGCCACCCTGAGAGCAGGATAAGCGGTTCAGATAATGGATGGACGGATGGATGGGTGTCTCTGATGGTGTAAGTCTGTTTAAAATGCTTTAAAAACAACTCATGGAAACGCTACAGATTCAAAACAGGTTCAAATTTAAAATTCTAAGACCTCTTACAAAAATGTCTTTAATTTTGCTTGAAATTTGGATGGAAATACGGCAGCGCTGCAAAAATATTTTCTTCATCGTTCTTCAAATATCCACACCGGGCTGTGGTACAGGTTCAATGATTATCCCATTCTGGAAGTAAGGTGTGTTTTAGTATCACATTCATTTTGTTTCCCCCCCCGTCTATTTCCAACCACTTATCTAACCAGAGATTAGGTGTGCTTGCAGCTAAGGCCAAACAATAAAGAGAAGGTGGCCATCATGACTAATCAGCTTTGGTATGATGACTCAGATGGAGAGAAAGGGGAAGGAGGGATGATTTCAAATGTATAAAAAAAAAAAGCTTCCTTCTTGCCCTGGTTTTTACCCCTTTCCGCAAGTTTCAAAATCAGCACCAAAACTGAAGGTGGTATTGACCACCTTCAGTTTAGGCCCCGTTAGATTTCTCAGCAAGTGGAAGTGGAAAACAATGGGCTCTGGGATCCTTCTCTTGTTAAAGTACTGACAGCAGTCCATTCATAAACACGTTTTACCAGCAGTGACTAGCCTTGGGACTTCCCACAAGGGGCCACGGTTCCCTGCCAGGATGACACAGCTACTACACCGACAAGAAACATGCGGGAAAACGCTCGGCAGCAACAATGGCTCCACTCCTCCCGGTGTTAGTGCCGCGGCGCCGCATGTTTGCACCCCAGGTAGGATGGACGGGGAAACGGTACACTTCCTTAGTAGGTCCCCCCACACCAGGACTTGGCCTGGTTTTCCCCACACGATGGGAAGCGCTAAACCGAGAGAGGAGTAGGCCACCTCTTCCTCTAGCGATACACGAGAGTTCGGAGAGGCTGCACATTCCCCCGTATTCCAGTCCAAGTCTGTGAAGATAATTTTACAGTAACTGACAACTATTTGGGTGGGCTGACTTCATGGGGAGGGAAGAGCCAGATTTCTAAAGAGAACAGTCATGGGGTTGGTGTGTATTGATATGATTTGTGTGTGCCGGGAAAGCATTGAATACCCACGGAAACTTTTTTCAAAGGAAAACTGTTAACCGACTAATCACGCTAGTCACACCCCTGCATATTGTAAAAGCACGGCTGTGGAAAACCTTCCAGGAAGAAATCAAATCAGGCAGGAAGAGAGGTCTAGTTTGTGGGGATTTCATACTGGGCTCCTGCCATTGAACCATTTTGTGCTGTGGACTTAAAATAGACCCACAATGTGTTCCTGTGGACTGTCAGGAGCTTCTAGGCCTTCAGTAGTCTCATGTGGGAGGAAAAGATCAAGTGTGCTTTACTCACACATAAAAATAGCATAAATTTCCTCCGTGCACGCTAAATAAAGACCATTCAAAAACCTTCCTATGACCTGACAAATAAAGCAAGCCCCCCCCCTCCACAACAAACGGGGTTGCAAACAAATAGAAAACAAGCAAGGATCTCCTTTCAGTGTTGCAGTTAAAAAAAAACCACAAAAAAACAAAAACAAACAAAAAACAGCCCGCATGCTTTGAATCCTCAGCAGCTACGTGACTGTGTAAAATTGCTCATGTTGTGTCTTGCAAAGGGCCAACAATGTTTTGCATGGATGCACCAATAGATACTGGCATCGGATATCAGGCTAGTACTGGGCTAAAACAGAGTATCCATATCAGAGATCATACCTGACAGTAAAATCCGATACCAAAAGCCGTGCGTAGCATGGCATAAAGGGAAACACAAAGGCTTGATTTACTGTGTTATTTTTAGTACATGCAGGACTGTATTGCTTCAATTGTGGGGGGAAAAAAACCAAAGTAATGAATCGGATCAGTACATAGTACTGGCCCATACTTGAAGATCCATGCAGCTACTCGGTAGTATTGGCAATGAAACAGTGATAGAAGTCAAATCGCTAACGTCCTGGTGGTGCATAAAAACATGCTACTATACAAAGCTGGAAATACTTGTATTCCCTTCTGCTCTAAAGTAACCTAACCTCTTCAGTTATCATTAAAAAAAAAGGGTCCAAGTGATTGCAAGGCATGCCGTCCGTGTTTAAAACAACACTTTAATATGCATGGTTTAACTACCCTGCTATCCTCTCAGGTAACAGACCGGGTGAGGGTGCCAGTGTGTGGTCACAGGGCAGGCGTGTGAAGTCCCCACCAATGTGGCCTGTGTTGTAGGATGAGAGATGACTCATTGCCACGCCAACTGGACACATCCTCTCAAAACACAACAGCTGTTAACACCCTCTGGAAAATATCTTGTCACCTTGCGTTACTGCTCACTTTCCTATTTGGGCCGAGGCTAGCTTTTGCTGCAGCCAAGCTTGCCCGGTTTTCAAAAAAACTTGTCCAAATATGAAACAATGAAGTGCCTGACATCAGCCAAAGCTGTCATCAACGGGGGTACCGAGTTGGCACTAGAAGTTCAATCAGTCAGTCAGTCCAGCGCTTGTCTTCCTGAATCAATGGGGGGGGGGCAGGGTATACCATAAATCTGGCACAGCAACGCGAGGGGATGCACCTATGATAAGAGACGTTTCCGTGTACGGCAACCAGATGGGGAGAATTCCTGGGCTGTGCATAGGATCAAAGTGTCAATAGCTGCCGAGCGAGTCACCATCAGGAAGCTTAGGGGGCCGTGGAGCGGCTCCATATATGGACCGAGATGAGTCATACACAGATAATCTTCCCCACCACACTATCAGTGCAGTGGGGGAAAATCCGAGCTCCCAACATGCCTATGCAACACCGAATTGCATAGCACTGCACTTACGTCTGCTTCTTCAGCCGAGGAAGGCCGATCTCATAAGCAGGCGGTCTGACAACAGGAAAAGAAACCAAAAAAAAAACAAAAAAACTTCATAATAAAAAAAAAAAAAAGACCATCGGTTTAGCTTTGGCCTGCACACCCCCACACCCTTTGCAGCATAGATCATGCAAAGTGCTTATGCAAGAGTGCACACAAGCCAGTGAACTGTCAACAAAGCACGTCTGCACCAGGCATGGGGGTGGGGGGGTGGGGTGGGGGTGGGCTGCAAGTCAAAACATGCCACGGTAGGCCAAAGATTGTGATTGTCTAAACAGCACACAGAGTCGATCTACACAGCCCCTCCGGAGACACTGTGTACTCCCCCGGCCATGGTAACGCTAGTATGATTGTGTAACGAGCAAGCGGGCGGGTGAACTTGAAATGTAAATCGACGTGGTCCTGCCCTCCCGATCTGACGAGCGGGGGGGGGGGGTGGTGGGTGGGGTGGGGAGAGGACCTTGATTTCCCAAGGTGTGTATTTTGTTCGACGGCGTTCAAAAATTACACAACAGCCCACCGGCGGGAGCCAAGTGTGCGATAGGCCGCGCGTTCACATTTGGCTCCGAGCAGCGACAATGTATCCTTTTCTTTTTCTTCTTCTTCTTTTTTTTTCTAGACGTGCAAATCCAGTAAAACCAAAACAAAACTGGATTTGTTGAACAACGGACGGGAAACCCGACGGAATGGAGCGAGCCGTTGACACCTCCCCGAGACCGAGAAGAGCACCTGTGGTCTCGCTGCTCTTTACCGCGGCGAGAGCGACACAGAACCCCCCCCCCCACCACCCCCCCACCCCGCACCGGTACAGCTGCCTGGTCTCAATCCGCACATACAGCCCGTCCTCTCCCGGGGGGGGGGGTAAGTCCTCACTCAAACACGGAAATAAACCGAGTCCACTACACAAGTTCCGACGATATCGCCGATCACACGCATGCCCCCACGAGAAGTCTCTTAATGTAGCGGGGTGGTTGGTGGCGGTGGCTCACCGACTTGTTGGTAGGAGCAGGAGAGACGTTGTGGATGGGCTCTCTTTTGCTCTCCCTCTCCCCCCCCCCCCCTCTCTCTCTCCCTCTCTCTCTCAAGCATGCAGCTTTCCACCTGGCCGCGGTCACATTTCAACGGTAGCCAACTTCACTTCCACACAACCAAAGTTCACAGTTGGAAAATCACACGCATCCGTTTTTTTTTTATCGTGTAAGCGGCGGAGCCGCCGATCCTTACCTCTTTTCGAGAGAGACATCTCCCCTTTGGCTTTGATGAGGGGGAAGGGAAGCACAAAGACTTTTGCCTTTTTTACTCCCTCCCTCCCTGCATCGAACTCCCCTTTACACCCCGCTCGGGATCCGCGGCGGCTTGTCGTGCAAAAACTGGCAAACGATGAAGGCCGTTTATCTTCGTGCAGTCTGCGGATCTAAAGCATTCGCTTGCAGGGCCGACTACTCGATTACCGGACCAATGCAGATTTTGAAATGATGGCGGCGCGAAAAAGCCCAGTTCGAGTAAGTTTGCTAACACAAAAAAAAACTGCACTTTTTTTTTTTTTTAGGGTGGCCAAAGTCTGACAGCTGAAATATCCGACGACGTTCGTGCGCGTTGACGTATTTCCGGTTTCGGCTTGAGGGAGGGGGGATTGTGGGTTTTGTAGTTTGCACGGTGACGCTCGCAAATACGACGCCCAAATAACGTTCAAGAGAGAAGAGAGCGTGTAGGCTTAGGTCAGTGTTTCTCAACCGGGGGTCCGCGGACCCCTAGTGGTCCGTGGTGTAATTGCAAGGGGTCCGTGAAAATAAAATATCTTTAAAAAAAAGAGATCCTATGACATTTATAGAAATAGGATTATTTTACTCAAATGTGACTGAGACCTTTATCTACCTAAACTATAAAGGGTAACAGGACTTTTTTCTCTAATTACATCTGTTTCACAAGTGTAATTTATTGTATTTTAATAAGAGATCTCGCTCCCGTGTGCATTGTTAAAAGTTACTGCATAGAAATTCTGTTGTTACATATATCTGAAAGTTACTGAATACATATTCTGTGTTTTTACATATATCTGAAAGTTACTGCATAAGAATTCTGTTGTTACATATATCTGAAAGTTACTGAATACATATTCTGTTTTGTTACATATATCTGAAAGTTACTGCATAAGAATTCTGTTGTTACATATATCTGAAAGTTACTGAATACATATTCTGTTTTGTTACATATATCTGAAAGTTACTGAATACATATTCTGTTTTGTTACATATATCTGAAAGTTACTGAATACATATTCTGTTTTGTTACATATATCTGAAAGTTACTGAATACATATTCTGTGTTGTTACATATATCTGAAAGTTACTGAATACATATTCTGTTTTGTTACATATATCTGAAAGTTACTGCATAAGAATTCTGTTTTGTTAACTATATCTAAGTTACAACTGAAAGCTCTTATTTTTGCCCCAAAGAGTGAATAAATGCTATAATGCAATTTAAAATGCAGTTTCTACTGTTTCTATCAAATTGCAACCCCCCTCCCCCAAGATCAGGTGGAGGGGTCCTCAGGGTAGATCAAAAATACGCAGGGGGTCCAGGACACCAAAAAGGTTGAGGACCACTGGCTTAGGTAAACCAATCGGTATGAAATGAATTTGATAAAGGGTAGTTTTAATGGCTCCTACGTTGATGTATTTATTAATATAACAGCTTGATGACAACTTCATCCATGTAACTGCCAAGCAAAGACATGTTTTTTTTTGTTGTATTTATTCAGGAAAAAAAAGGGACACAGACGTAATCTCTTTACTTCAGAGGTTAGAGAAGATGTGGGGGGGGGGTAGTAGCAATGAATCAGAACAAAATAAAATAATGAAATGAAAACACCAAAGCGCTGCAACTGGAAAAACAAATATCCCCACCGAGGAGGAACATTGATTTTAGGATTGCATTTAAAACCTATTCATTCTGACACATGGACAAAAGGGGAGAGTTGTAGGCCTGTAACGGGGTTGTATTAGGCTACAGTGTCTTAAAACTACAGATGTAGCCCCTATGTATGGGGACGCTAGACTACATCTTCATTGTATTGTAGTCGCACCATTTTCTAAGTCGTGAAACAAAGCCTGCAGCAAGTGTGACTTGGTAGCAAAATTTCTGCAAGCTATGCACACAAACCATAGAATAAACGCAAGGGATTTATAACACGGATCAACCAAACGTACAGCCAGATAGGATAAAAATACAGTACAGAAAGGTGATTTTTTTTGTCGTTGTTGTTTTTTTTTCCGAGTATGCACGTGAAACCCAAACCCCACTGTAAGTGATCTGAAAGAAATTGCTGAGTCACTGAATTGTTTGTAAACTAGTGAGTCCCTTTTTTTTTTTTTGGTACCCAAATCCTACTTGCAAAACAGCTGGAAGACAAACAAATCAAACGAGAAATACAAACAAAACCAGAATTGTTGTCTCCTTAAACAATAAACAGTATTGATTGATGTGATATGACAGTGGTCTGGAATGTGTGTGTGTGTCACTGCGTCGAGGTGCTGGGTGGGGTGAGGGTGGGGGGGGGCACTGACTCTCTTTATTCACTTTCGAGCAACAATGAGGGTATGGTAGAGGGGTTTTACTACGATGTGCAGATAGAGGGAGCTGTCAATCAGGTACTCCGAGGCCCGACGCTGGAGGTCGGCATCCACCAGGAAATCCCCGGCCTCCTCTGTGCTTTGGTGGAAGTTGTAGACGTGGCGGACCACCACTTTTCCCTGCTGTCTGGCCATCACTATCACCGTCTTCTGGAAGCTCACTCCGGCAAAGTCCGGGCTAGATGTGGCGGGGGTGACTATGATGCGGGGGCGACCTCCGTCCGTGCGGGTGGGCTGCATGGCACCTAGCTCTGTGTAGGTGGACCTTATGCTGAGTGGGAGCCAGCGAGGGGAGAAGAGGGCATTCCAGGTCACCCTTTTACTGGAGTCGTGGCCGCTGGGCCCCAGCTGGGTCTGGAAGCTGAAGCTGCGGTCATCCCGGGTGGGGTTGTTGATGACCCAGGGGGAGCCCCAGGAGGACGACAGGTAGTTACGGGGGGTGAAGATACTGCAGTTGACGTCAAAGTACTTGGCCAGCTGGACGGGCGAGGCGGAGTGGAACTGGAAGGCCAGGTAAAGAAGGTCACGAATAGACTCGTAATACTTCAGCATGAGAGGGGACTGCTTCTGCAGACGGAAGAGGTGCTGAGGGGGGATCATGCCGTATCGCACGGCCTTCAGGGCTCTCTCGACCGTGGGGCTGCCAGGCTGGTTCTGGCTGATCCAGGCCTCCAGGGCTTCGTAGAGCTCGAGCTCGCTCTGCAAAATGAGGTCGGAGCGCTGGAGCAGGGACAGGAGCAGGTCCTCGCTGATGGAGCCCCATTCTCCGCTCTGCAGCACGGAGGAGAGATTCCAGGACAGGTACTGCAGACAGCTGTCCCGCAGGGCAAAGTCCCCAATTTGCATGGAGTACTGGTACCAGCCCACCACGTGGCCTGAGGGAGACTCGCTGGACAGATGCTGGGTCATATATTGGGTCACACCCTGCTGCAAGCTCCACACGTGGTACTTGCTGGCCAGTTTATGCAAGGGAATGGCCTGATCTAGCCGCACTGAAATTTCCCCACAGTACAGATACCTGTAGAAAAAGAAGAAGAAGAAGCTGAAATAGCTGCCTCAAGTCACAGTACAATGTACTATAAGGATGAGCACAACTGTGGGATGTGTGCTATATTCGGCAGTTCGATTTCTCTCTCCACGGCTGAATCACTCAGAGAAACCGCATGCTGTCAGATGATGGCTGTATCTGATTCATAAACAGCAGGTGCAATTTTTGAAGCATTTCATAAGAAGGAGCATTGAGATGTCACCCACAAGGGAGAGCAGCAACATGACATCTAGCAGCAGAGTGCAGAGCGATAATCTTATATTTGTAAAATTATTCGTAAACTCCCCCCCCCTCCCTCCCCATAACGGCATGCATTCGAATTGTAGTCCAGACTGTTTCATTGCTGTACAATCCTCCTGTCTCTCCCCTGTCCTTTCTGCTCTGAAACTCTCCCCTACCCCCCCCCACCCCCCATCCCAGCCCGGCTCTCCTCACCTGATAAATTTGTCGAAGACTGCAGAGCAGTCAGGGGTCTCCATCAGGACCAGAGTGCTGGTGTTGCGGGTGAGCAGCAGCTCCTCGAACATGTCACTCTGCAGGGTCAGTACCAGGCTGTGGGCTTGGATCACCTTCACCTCGTCCGTGTTGACCGTCTGCACCCGCAGAGTCACGTCACTCCCATTTCCCATGTTCAGCAGGGACTCCATTCGCTGCACCAAAGTCATGGAGTGGTTCAGCACCGTGGCGCCATTCTCCAAGGCCACCTCCTGCTTCAGGGCAGCTGCAGGGGGAAAGTGCAAGGTATCTGACCAATAATAACTTAGAGAGCAAGGTGCACTTCCTTCTTCTTCTTTTTTTTTTTTTTTTGCCTGTTGTACATGGAGGGAATTTGGGGAAATTTGCTATCCGTAAAATGAAAAGTAAGTCTGTTTAGTCTTTTTTCTCTCACACCGTTGCTGATTTTCTAGTCTGCTGATTGTGTGACCTATTTGCCATTTGCCTAGGAAGCCATAAAACCCTATTTGGCATGAAAAGCATTTTAATTTTTTTTCCCTAAGGGGGAATTCTTGTCGTTCCTCCCTAAAACTTGGATCCGATGCAGGACAATGATCTCTAAATCAGAGAAAGGCAGATTTACGCATCCCTCCATTCTTGTGGTCTTATTAAACAGAGAAAGAGAATCACATGCCAGGTGGCTGACGGAGAAAAACCTCATGCCAAGCATTGCAGATGGCTGCTTCTATCCCTCCTTCAAACCATACGTGCAAGTGGCGCATATTGAGGAGTCGCACATGAAAGACTCAGCATGACAAACTGCTGTTTCCGCTCTACGCTGCCGCGGGAAGCCTTGTTGCCTGTTACTTGGGGTTTAATGAGACACAGAGGGAGTATGTTTGGCTTCCCTGGGCAGCCTCCCAGTCTTCATATCTTCACCGCCATCATGCACCTCCACTTCAAAGTAACCCTTATTCAATTAGGCAGCCGGCACCCTGAGCCAGCTGAGTTTGGGAGGGTGGGGGTGGGGTGAGGGGTCGGGTGAGGTGGAGTTCGTTGACGGGGGTTGTGGGGGGTGGGTGCATTGCATTGCATTGCACTCTTGTCTTTAGAGTTCCTGCCAATTCAAAATCTCAATTGTGTTAGGTATGACATTATATCACGGTAAGACAAACGTATGACGGTGAAAGGTACATTATGAGCACCGTATGGGGAAACTCTCCTTATTAGAATGAAATCTAAGACTCATTTTCCAGACTGAAAAATTACATCTGTAAATAAAAGATGTGCCAAGGGTCTCTTCAGCTTACAATCAGCAGGGCTGAAAACACTAAATAAAACATTTTCCACACGGTCCCCAAAAGTCTGGCGTCAACGGAGCCGGTGTTGCAAAGAAACTTGGAAGTGAAATTGGGATCTAGAACCAGACAGCACTTAAACCGAGGCCTTCATTTGCCTCGGTCAACGGACCGGGTGCACTATAAACAACAAGAGCAACCTTTTTCCTTTAACCTTTTGTCTACTATCAGCGAGCCGGCACACATGCGACCATGCACTAATGGACTTGCCCGTCCTTCCCTACTCCCGGCAGAGGGATAGTTGAGGGCAGCGTGAGGCAAATGGACAGAATATTCCCCCTATCCCTCGCTCTCCTCCATCCTGCCCCCGGGGCTGGGTGAGAGCCACACATTCATGCTGTGCCCTAATAGCCACTGACAGTAATAGGCATGCCGGACTGGAACAGAACAACACAGCTTCCCCCTACGATGTAAGGCATTAAAAAAGAGAGCCGAGGACGGGACACGGCTCTGTGCAAGTGGACACGGCTTCAGGATGCTGACGCCGTCTCTTCTCTTACCTCCTCCAACTGTGGCAGACTGGAAGTAAAGTGACAGGAGCAGGGCGCCCACATAGACCCCGCTGAAGATTCCTCGTTCACACAAGCGTGCCATATCTGCTCATCGATTTCCAAACCCCCTCCCTGCTTGTCTTCTTCTCTCCCCTTCTTTTCTTGGTACCTCTTCTTCTTCTTGTCCCTTTTCTCCGCCGCTCTGCCTCTGCCGCGTGTGCCTGTGCGTGCGGAAGGGGTGCGTTGCCCAGTGTGGTGCCCGACTCCCTGTCCCGCGCGCTTTATATGTAGGACGCCGGCCTTTCTCCGGCGCATCTCTCAACCTCGCAGATCCCATTGATTGGTGGAATCAGGCAGGGGCGTTGCCATGGCTACGGCTTTGATTTTAAATTTCTCCCTTTTTGGATGTTGCATGGCATTGATCGGTGGCACCGCACCAGCCGGGGATTCAGCTTAATGTTTTCTAGAGTTCAGAAATAGGAACAGTTAGGCACCATTAACAATCAATATATATAAGTTACTATAATATAGTTAGTTTTATATATATAGTATAGCCCCATATACACATATATTCCTCATCCTGCCACAATATCATATATATCCCCATATATGTGTGTGTGTATATATAGATAGTATATCCCCATATATGTGTGTGTGTGTGTGTGTGTGTATGTGTGTATGTATATATATATATATATGCACACACACACACACATTATATATGTATATATATATGTGTGTGTGTGTGTTTATATATATATATATATATATATATGTGTGTGTGCGTGTGTGTGTGTTTATATATATATATATATATATATATATATATGTGTGTGTGTGTGTGTGTGTGTGTGTGTGTGTGTGTATGGGGATATGTATGGGGGGGAGGCTCATAATGATCCAGATTTTTCATACTTAGAACAGAGAATCGGTGCTACGTAATTAGCCAATTAGTTACAGTGGTTTAACACAGGGTCCATTTGGCCCAAACCTCACTCACATCTGTGCCAGCACGAGTGCAGACAGTCTAAATCATTTTAGAGAAGTGTCTTTTCTGCTGGGCCGCAGTTATTTCTCTAATGGCGCGGTAATCTAATGGGAAGCCAATCTAATGCATCGACGCAGAGTCTGCTCATTAGTCTCTGACTTGATAATTTAGGGCCGAGATTGGTTTAAAGGTGACACATTAGAGCGGCGCTCCCGGATTACGTCTGGCTGGATACGTTGCGGGGCTATTTAAGCAGACTCCGGAAGAGTTGAACTCGCACGTGTTAACGACGCTGTCCAACCTTTCGCGCACACCCAAAAATATATTTTATTTCACAGCTAAATAGATAAAAAAAATTCAAAAGCCGTCGGGCCTTGCATGGCAAACATCCCACACGGTTATCTAAAGTGGTATATTTTAAAAACATACTGTAGCGAATTCGGCGGACAACGCAACCACAGGAAGTGCCGCGGCCGGGAGGCGAACCCGTGTCGCCCGCGCCGCAGGAGGCATCGCTAACCGCTAGACTAAAGGGTCGGGCCCGCGAGCCAGCGACCAGCGTGTCTTCTTATCCATGCACGTTACAATACGATAGTATATTACAATACGACACCAGCTCTTTCCATGTTACATTTCGATCTTTTCTCTTTGTGACTTTGTTGAGCCTTCGCACGCGGGCGTTCCGTCGCGCCGGCCGCACCGTGCGCAACTGTTGCGCAGCACAAAACCTTGAACTTAAAAGTCAGCACCGCCCGCCGCAATGGTGTTAATGTTGCGGCGTATCGAACCGCGCAAAGTGCTTAACAAATAATGCGGGATATGTGCCACTACTGCACCAACTGGTCATGGAGTTAAAGGAGCGCTGCGGGCAGGGTTATAACAATCAATGCTAAACACTGTAACCGCTCGCCGAGTAGTGGTCATAAGACCCTTATTATGTCAATGAATCTGACATATTAGCATAACACGTGACAGCGTGGGCTAGGGCGCATGCAGCGCAGCGCAGGGTGTGAAACAGTAGCTATGGCATTGGTGCAAAACACCTATAGCCATAACCCTGAGGTCAAGTAAATGTGTGAGGTGCCATTTAAATGAGCCTTTAGTTACCACTTGGCAATTACTGATCCCTCTGCCAGTCGCCAGCTACTATCGAGATCCTGATTAAGTTCTTATTAGAGTGATGTGACCTTACCGCGCTGGGCTAAAGTAGCCCTTACTTCGCCTAACACAAATACGGTGACGTGCCGCAATGCAATGTGCACATGTCAGATCTGTATTTGCATAATCACCTCAGTACCACTGTAAGACACGCAAGGGAGGAGCATCATCTCAGGGAGAACTGGGTTGTGGAGGAGCCCCGAGGCCTGCCGGGTTCCAGTGAGAATGAGGAGATGAGGCATCCTCGGAGACTCCAACCTACACCGCTGCTATGAATAGACTTTGACTCGTTCTCAGAGGAGAGGGCTGTGCTGCTTAGGTGTCCTGACGAAAGCTACAACCGCCTCTGCAAGGCAACACCGAGGAGACGCTACCTGTGTATATAAATCTGGCTCCTGTGCAGCTGTTAAGATAACGGGTCCATCTGGTGGAGCGGCACCGCATGCTTACCTACTCAGCTTAGTGACGCTCACCAACTGTTGACAAGCACCAAAATATGATTTGGTTAAAATATGGAAAACAAAGTAAGATTATATGAACGGCAAAACGTAGGAAGTGAAGCAAAACCCGAGGCAATGGCACGACTCTAAAGAGGTCTGCCTGAGGCGAGAGGTAAACCTGACAGCCCAGACCGAGCCGAGGCCGCTTTCCGACCATATTTTTGAATTGCATCCTGCGTGACCTTCAACGGGGGGGGGGGTCATATTGCTTTCTCCACTGAGACCATTTCTATTAAGAATCTGCTAACAGGACCATTGTCCGAGGGGAGGGATTGACGAGCTGTTAAATTTGTGAAAGCACCCCTCGGGAGGACTTCCATTGAGGGATCGATGCACCACAGGGGGCTCCATCACACACAGCAAGGTGTCCTCAGTGACCGTACTCTGTGTACTGGTGCTGCTGGAACCGCGGGGGATGCGCCGGCCTATTAGGTCTCCGAAACATTAAACAAATGGCTTTGGATGTAAACACTCAATACTTTCGCCTGCCAAATGCACGACGCGTGAAAAACCGACATTTTTAGGATATGTCAATGGTGTTGGCACAGGAGACTCTGCAGTCGGATCCCCACACAAGTTACTTTACATGCATGTCCCTTACCAGTGTGCCATCGTGTCCTTTACCAGTGTGCCACTGCACAGAGAATTTAATCTGTTTTCTTGCCCAGTTCATTTAGGTGATGGTATTACAACTGTTCTGAGCTTCTCCTCTTATGTGATGAGGACGACTGTCCCCTTCCTACTTCGATGCCATTGCATTTTCGCAGTCGTGCAGCAACGAGGAAGTAAATAGGGAGGAGGCCCAAGTGTTATTTGTACCTCACCAAAACAAAGCAGCAAGTGCAAAGCTAACCAAATGAGCCTGACAGACCGGCGATGAGAATAATGCACTCACTGTGAAAAGAAAAAACTACGTAATGCCATGGTTTGGCTATCAAATGTTCTTTTCAGATGCTATCAGTCAGGGGAGGGGTCCTATCTGGTCTATGGTGCATTACATATTTAATAAGTAAATGACCAAACTTCCTGCTTCACAAAGCAAAACTACAGTTAAAAGACAAGTGCTTCTTATCGCCTGCTCCTTACACTATCTTAGTTCATGATGATGTCACTCATTTTAATTTGGCCGAGTCTCGCTCCAACTTACAGAACAGAGCAGTCAATATTCCTCTTTCTCCGCGATAAATAACGGATCAATACAGATCAATAAAAATACCGATGTCCATCATGTCCCGTAATGTGATTTTTGTTATGCCTTTCCCAGACGAGCCACCAGGTGGCGCTCCAAACTGGATGTAACGTGACTTTTATTTAGCAACACCGTGCATAAACCCAAGGAAATTTCGGGGGGAAATGCTGCACATCATTATTCCCTGCCTTTGCAGAGACGTGGCCTTAGGCTATTTATCCTAAGATGTGATCCATCTTCATCTCTCTATCAATCTTTCACTGAAATCGATGCAGGCAGCGTTTCCACCCATCAATACGCGTTGGCCAATTCGGAATCACGTCTCGAGCCCTCTCTATCGCTTTTAACCCTCTATCACCCAAATATGACACAATCCGAGCCCCCCCCACCCCCACCCCCCCAAGCACATTTGTTATCCCTTTGGTCACTCAGCGAGAGTGAGCCCATTGTTCGGACGTTAAGCTGCCTAAAGCAAATAAGGTTCCTGCGTAATCGCCCCGAATATGCAAAGCTGCGAAACCTGGAAACCCCTGAGAGGCGAGACGGGGGACGACGCTGCTGCTGCAGCAAGATGGTGAGAACCGAACTCGCGTCGGCGGCAGCACGGGGTAACGACGCGGTATAGTTTGATGTGCCTGCGGATGCACGGGCTGCTGATAGGCTTCATCGCAGCAACGCCGAGAGTGGGCGGAAGAAAAACAAAAGAAAAGAGGAGAGAGAGAGAGAGAGAGAGAGAGAGAGAGAGAGAGAGAGAGAGAGAGAGAGAGAGAGAGAGAGAGAGAGAGAGAGAGAGAGAGAGAGAGAGAGAGAGAGAGAGAGGAGCTTTCAAGCCGGTGGCGTATACTGGTCAAACCGCGGGCGTCCCATAGTGGACACATCGGAACCACTTGGAAAGAAAAGAAAGTGATAACAGCAAAACAGCATCGAAAGCGTTTCAGAGACGGTGGGAAAGCTGCCCAAGACAGGCAAACTCGGCAGAGCTCAACTTCTGCCTCGGAGTTTCTTCCTCTGCTAGTTAATAAGACGCTCGGATCACCTGTTGGAGCCGCGGATACCACCGTCATCTGTTCTGCACAGGTAGGATGGCGACGAGACCGGGGTGAAACCTGGTGTATGTATGGCTGGGCCCTGAAAGTACGGACAGTTCGCTATGCCGGTCGGTGGTCGTGTCTGTGGTGCGAATTCCTGGCTATTAAGTGGTCATCCGCAATTTCCCGTGGAGCTCCCAGCAATATCTGTTGTTGAGGTGTAATGAAGGAGCGTGTCGCCCAACACGATTAGAGCTGCGTTCAAGAACAACACTTTCCACCCATGTCTTGGGATGTTTGATTCGAAAGAGAACTTAATTTAGTAGTGAGTATATCTATTCTAATGATCTATTAACCCCCCCCCCCATCCTCCTTTATCTGTTTCTATCTATCTCGTTTTGCAGAAGAAAGGGGCCAATTTTGCACCGAATGTATGCAGATTACCTCATTTAAATACGTGCAAATAGCCACCGGAGCACCGAGACGCAGTTTGCTCGGCAGGGCAGATGGGGGCGTAGTTCACCCTTGTCGGGGGCTTGGAGAAGTGCGCTGTTTCGTTTTGTCTTCATTTGTGCGGGCTTGCAATCCTGTTGCCGATTCGCCAGTGAGTGTTTTTGTCAGGGTGGTTGTTGTTATTTGCCGCGCTAGACTGCGCTCGGCCGACCAATCGTGTAACTTCGGTGACGTCATTGGTCGCCTGACGCAGCGGCCCAATCATGTCAAGCATGATCACTCAGTCAGCGACATCCGCGTTTGTGGGGCTAAGTCACGCTTCATTCCTCGGGGATTATATTTTCTAGGGGCAACTGTGACGTGCCACCTGAGAAATTAAATTTTTGAACGTGTGTTTTTTTTTAAAGAAAGCTTTATTGATCGAAAACGCTGTTTTTGTTATTCCTGGCAACAATAACGCTTGCAATAACCTGGCAATAATTCAAGATATGTGAATAAATTTGTAGTTGTTTACACATACACGAAAAGAGTGTTTGTGGTTTCATTATTTGTCTCTTTAGAGCCAATTGTAACAATTTATTAGCAGGCAATATAGTTAGCGTACTACTGTAGACCACTTTTGATATATAGGGCCACTTGTTGGAGAAATATTCTGTTGATGGGTGGTAATGTTCATTAACCTGTGCTAGTATTACCATCTCTGAGAAAGCTATCTTGTCGCTGACAGCTTGTGGTGAGAAACACAGCCAGAAGCCATTGCACGTCTAGTCAAACAGAACAAAAATAACAACTCTTGAAAGTAGTTCGACTCCATATTTTCATGCAAATCTGGAATTGGGTTACTCTTGTTTCTTTGTTTTCTCCACCTGCAGTAAAGCCATGACCACTATCAGCCCTCCGAAAGGGTGCAGTGCCTCCCTTAACTTTATTTATTACAACCTGTGTGACCTGGCTGCAGTATGGGGCATCGTGGTGGAGGCCATCGCTGCTGCTGGTGTGGTGTGCTCCTTTGTCCTTTTGGTTGTCCTCATGGGCAGCCTCCCCTTTGTCACAGACAAGAAGAGGAAGAGTATGGTGGCCTTGCAGGCAAGTTTTTTAGTGTTCACCCTCGGACTCTTTGGCCTGTCATTCGCCTTCGTCGTGAGGTGGTATTTCACCACCTGTGTCCTGCGGAGGTTCCTGTTTGGGGTATTGTTCGCTGGTTGCCTGGCCTGCCTGGCAATGCACGGCCTGTGGCTCGCCCTGCTCGAGCGCCATGGGCAGGGGCCCAGAGGCTGGATACTGTGCCTGGGGGCCCTGACCCTCTGGCTGGTGGAGGTTATCATCAACACCGAGTGGCTGATTATCACTGTTGCCAGGAGCCCCCAAAGGTCCATCTCCGAACTTTCCTGCAAAATTGCCAACCAGGACTTTGTGATGGCACTGATATACGTGATGGCTCTGCTGCTGGCGGTGGTGCTGACGGCTGTGCCCTTGCTGGCACACAAGCAGAAGCAGTGGCGCCAAGATAGGGCCTTCATCCTCGCCACAGGGGTTTTCACCATGGCCATCTGGGTAGTCTGGATTTTTATGTTCATCCATGGGAATCAGGTGGCTGGGAACACAAGCTGGGATGAGCCCACTCTGGCCATAGCCTTGGTGTCCAATGCCTGGGTGTTCCTCATCCTCTACACCATCCCAGAAATCTGCCTACTGACCAAGGTAGACCCAGACCAGGAGCAGCCCCACGACGGAGACCCCATCTATCCTGCTAGCAGCCTGATCTATGAAAACATCCCCAAGCAGCGGAACTTACTCCGGCCCAACGTCTACGTGGAGAATAAGGCATTCTCCATGGATGAGCCCAATGCAGGTATAATTCATGACACATTCGTTTTTCTGTTGATCAATTTGGTCAGTTTGACCTTTGACCTTATTTTAGGAGCAGTGTGTCTGCCTGTGTCTTGTGCATAATCTATCTATAAGGATCGTCACTGTAAACTGTCACTGTAAACTGTCACTTTGTACAATTTAGCGCTAACATGCTCTAGCCTGGGGAGCCCAAACTCTATACAACCAAACAGTCCACATGAAAACAGCAATGTCTTCTTCATGCAGCATAATCTTACTCACATCCTCTCATACAATGAGCATACCAGCCAAAATAGTCATGGCTAAAGAACCGATAACACATGTTATAAATGGGCGTCCGAGTAGCGTAGCGGTCTATTCCGTTGCCTACCAACAAGGGGGTCCTGGTTCGAATCCCCGTGTTGCCTCCAGCTTAGTCGGGCATCCCTACAAACACAATTGGCCGTGTCTGCGGGTGGGAAGCCGGATGTGGATATGTGTCTTGGTCGCTGCACTAGCGCCTCCTCTGGTTAGTTGGGGTGCCTGTTGGGGGGGACTGGTGGGAGTAGCGTGATCCTCCCACGCGCTACGTCCCCCTGGCGAAACTCCTCACTGTCAGGTGAAAAGAAGCGGCTGGCGACTCCTCATGTATCGGAGGAGGCATGTGGTAGTCTGCAGCCCTCCCCGGATCGGCGGAGGGGGGTGGAGCAGTGACTGGGACGGCTTGGAAGAGCGGGGTAATTGGCCAAGCACAGTTGACAGGGGGGGGGACACATATACCTCCAACCTGTTGGTACCTTTGAAAACAAGTCCAAGGCTATAAACCACTTATACTGTAAAGTCACCATGTATTAAATGTCTTGACTCGAGCGCTCTCAAACCTTTCACTATGATGGCATCTTCTACCTTGACCACTGGCCCTAAGCAGGGCTGCTTTGTAGCGCTCACAAAGTCCTTCACAATTACCTCCCAAATTAAATCTAGGGACATTGTTATCCTGTCCCTGACCTGTGGGCCTGCTGACAAAATGACCGTTTGTTTTCTGTCCAAGTGTATTACTTTCTTGTTGTGCCCCTGGCCCTCTATTTAGCAGCGCTGGTAAAAAAATGTAAAGAGACGTCCCAGATTTCCAAAATTAGAGCTTTGTGCCGTCGGAGAATGAGAAATCTCTGCCATCCACGGGTCATGTTCCTTTTGGGGCCAAACATTTCAGTCTAGCTCAGATTGTGCCCTTGGTCATTAATTATTTTGAGACGATTAGATTACAGTTACACAGTCGGGCTGCCGAACGTTATAAACACTCCTGACAAGCTACGGCTATTTTCTAATGATTTTCTGGAAATCTTATCCGTCCTGTCCATTCCGCTTGTGCCATTTTAGGGAACACAATGGAGCTATTGTTGGTGCGGACAACACAAAGCTTGGGCCACTAGGAGGTTTATAGCAGAGGTTTCGCTACTATATTTATTGAGCTTTTGTCTCGCTAATGACTCGAAGGCAGGGGGAAGAAAAGTACAAAGAGAAAGGTTGAGAGAGGGATGCTGAACCGGTTGGTGAAATTCGCTCGCTTTGAGATTAGGGACAACATAATCTTCCCACCTGCCACCTTGTCTGGTAATCAGGGTGTCATAAAGCGGATAATCTAATCTTCGCTTTCGATATAATCAAGTTTCCATATGCAGCATGGATCAATCAGTTGTGATTTATCGTGTGCGCCAGACAGACACACTAAAAGGGTGTATGTGGACCATTTGTGTGGTTGAGTTCATGAGCTGTTACCATGGAGACTCTGATCCATCTGAGTCCTCTTCAAACAATGCCAGATGTACCCAGAGTCTATGTACGCCTCGGACTCTTGCAGATGTTTGAGTCAACTTGTAACCACCACAAAGGTATAATGTCAAACTAAAGTGGTGTGTGTATATATATATATATATATATATATATATATATATATATATATATATATATATATATATATATATATATATATATATGACAGCTGATGATTGCTTATGGCATGAAACAGGCTTATACTGTCTCATAAAGAATTTACTTGACTCACTAGATTATATATATTTGAGCAGGTGGGTGCTACGGTGGCGCAGTGGTTAGCATGGACACCTCACAGCACGAAGGTCCTAGGTTCGGGCCCCGTGGTAGTCCAACCTTGGGGGGGGGGGTCGGCCCAGGTTGTCTGTGTGGAGTTTGCATGTTCTCCCCGTGTCTGCATGGGTTTCTTCCAGGTGCTCCGTATCCTTCCACAGTCCAAAGACATGCAGGTCAGGTGAATCAGCTGTGCTAAATTGTCTCTAGGTGTGGATGTGTGTGTGTGGGTTCTGTGATGGCCGGGCAGCCTGTCCAGGGTGTCTCCTGACTGCTGGGATAGGCTCCAGCATCCCCGTGACCCTGAGAGCAGGATAAGCAGTTTGGATAATGGATGGATGGATATACAGTGCTGCTTGAAAGTTTGTGAACCCTCCAGACATGGTCACTGTTTTTGTAAAAAAAACATTAAAATAAGCTTATCACACATACATCAAAATCCCAATTTGTAAAGCACACCTTCCAAATAATGGACACACACACAAAAAGAGCAATATTTTCATTATTTAATTCAACAAAGGTGGTTTATTTCACAAAAACTGAACATTTAAAATGTGCAAAAGTATGTGAACCCTTGTATTAGTAGCTTGTGGCTCCTCCTTTTGAGGCCATTACTTCAACCAAACGTCTTCTGTAACCACTAACCAGTCTCTCGTATCTGCTTATGGGGCTTTTTGCCCACTCCTCCTTGCAGAACTCAGCCAGTTGAGAGAGGTTGGAGGGACATCTGGTATGTACCAACTTCTTCAGGTCTCACCACAACATTTCAATTGGATTAAGGTCCAGACTTTGACTGGGCCAATCCAGAGTACGAATCCTCTTTCTCTGAAGCCATTCCTTTTTAGTTTTGCTGGAATGCTTTGAGTCATTGTCTTGTTGCACAATCCATTTTCGTCCCAGCTTCAACTCCCTGACTGATGGCAGGAGATTCTGGTCAAGAATTTGTTGATATGCCGGAGAATCCATGGTTTACCTGATTTATTATTTTTCTGGTGCTTCTGGGTGATAGTTTTGATGAGTGTCCACTTCTAGGCAGATTGCTGTCATGTTGAAGGCCCTCCATTTGTAAATTATTTGTCTTACAGTGGATGGATGGAGCTGGAATCTTTTGGAGATGGTCTTATAGCCCTCCCCAGACTGATGGGCTGTCACTACCCTCTTCTTCATGTCCTCGGATATCACCTTTGCTCTCGGCATTGTTGATTTGTATGGGACCACAGTGGTTTGGTTGGTTTCCTCTCTCTTTTAATTAGTGCAGGCCAAACCCTTTCCCAATGATGTCTCATTTCAATGGTCTGCTTAAATGATTAATTAAGCACCCAAATGTGTTTCACCTCAGTCTGTTACCTGCTTGACTGAACCAATGCAGCTGGGGCTTCACTTACTTTTGCACATACCCTAATTCCATGTTTCATGTAGTTTTTGGGCTACATAAACAAGTCCCACTAAACAAGTACCTGCAACTGATAAACATATATCTGACATTTCATACATAAAAACTGGTGATGATAGAATAAGAAAATCACGGTAAAACAACAGAAACATCTAAACTGCTCAAAGGGTTCACATACTTTCAAGCAGCACTCTATATGCAGATAACATGTACTATTTTCTCTCTGCATAGTCTTGTAACCGGTTATTTTCTTGCCCAATGCGGGATTTGATACGAGGTGTACCGCACCACAAGGCGACATC
Source organism: Lampris incognitus (assembly GCF_029633865.1). NCBI lineage: Eukaryota > Metazoa > Chordata > Actinopteri > Lampriformes > Lampridae > Lampris > Lampris incognitus. The sequence goes on along the minus strand of NC_079220.1, from coordinate 49,746,243 downwards.
GCTAACCGCTCGGCTAAAGGGTCAGATCCGTTAGCTAGGGGCTAACGTGTCTTATTAGTAGTTTACAGTCGTCACCCTCCCCGGAAGCGCGCCCTCGCGCTTTGTTATTCCCGCGCTCCGAAGAGACTTCTGAGGATCTGCACACTTCCGGATCCCACCGCTGCCACCAATGCAACCGGTTATTGTCTTGCCCGGTGCCGGATTCGATACGGCGTGTACCGCGCCACAAGGCGACGTCACTAACCGCTCGGCTAAAGGGTCAGACCCGTTAGCTAGGGGCTAACGTGTCTTATTAGTAGTTTACAGTCTGTTTGTAGAGGAGGCCACTTACACCATAAATACCTTGACTCCCCTCGCCAACTTTTATGCTTCAACGTTACACTCCATGTTTCATCTCACGTGTCTCATTCGAGCAGCCCACCAGGCTGAATTCACTGTATTGTTCAAACTGATAAAAAAAAGAAAACAGACTCGGGTTCACCAAATATGTGTGTTGGGAGGACGGATTGGTCTCAGTTATGAGACATACTTAATCAACACTTAATTAGTTTGCTTTTTCTTCACCAGTGACCAAGAATCCGCTGTCTCCGTACGGCAGTTATAACGGCCAGCTGCGAAGCAGCGTGTACCAGCCCACCGAGCTCGCCTTCATTACCAAGGGCCTGCCTAACGTGAGTGCGCCCCCTCGCAAGGCCCCGCAACTCAGACCCCCCCCCCACCCCTGAAATAATCACCGCGATGTTGTGACGATGACGGCCGTTTCTTTGTGTGCTTCCACGGCAGAGCCAGCCCCACGGCCACGGACTAGTCCTCCCCAGGGCGAAGGCGCATCATCCGAATCAGGGCAGCGGCGGCCCTCTCCCTCCAGCGGCCCACCCGCTGCCGTCTCCGAGGACGCATGCGCAGATAGTGTGAGTGGGCGAAACGCGGCTAACTCCCCCCCCCCCCTGCAACGCCCCCGTTTCGCCCGTGAAAGCAAATACAGTTGTTTTTTGGGGTTGTTGTGTTTTGTTTTGTTGTTTTACTCAGAACTGATCGACGTGTGCTCACTTATTTCCCTTTCTCTCCCCCAGGAAGATGGTTTGAACCAACAAGAAAGCGCTCCGGGGACGTCGTCAATATGCGACGCTATGACCCGAGTCCCCCTTTCGGAAGATTTCGTGTGCCCCCAAAATCTCTTCGCCTCCACTTTTGTTTCCACAGCTTTTCCTCGGGTGGTAAGAGACCAGAAAGTGTGGCCGAAATGAATATCTGGAAATGGACGAGTTACTTAGAAAGCAGAGTCAGCGGGCTGTGTACCTGACGCCAGGGCATCTGCGTGGGAAGCTTGTGCCTCCCGTGTAAAGCCCACTTCCTGTTGCCTTTTATGGCACAAACGGCCATCTTTAAACTTCGACCAATGGCTCTGCCCCCGGTGATGGGCAGAGCTTTTGGGCAATTTATAAGGGAAAGCAATGGTTTTAATTACCGTGCTATGTGATTGTCATAAGGACTGGGAGAGAGAGAGAAATTCACTAAAATCCTTGACCCCTGACCCCCCCAACACACACACACACACACACACACACACACACACACACACACACACACACACACCACTGGTCTCTACCAGTCTTTCTCATGTGTACAAGTTACCCCCCCCCCGTCTATTGTCCATATCAGACTAGTAAGAGATCACACGGTCCAAGTGACCCCCACCCGTGAACCCCACCCGGCTGGCAGCTGAGACGCTGTACACAAGCCACGGCTCAGGATTCGACACTGAATGTTTTCAAGTACAAGTGGCCTTGGAAGCCCAGAAACCGCCTTCTGGAAAAACTCCAGGATAATTCTGTAATTTTAACTGCTACCAAGTTTTCATTCACAAATAATGAAAGTTGACAATCATTGTATAATCTCTAGGATTGCACTATTTAAAAAAAAGCTTATTTTTTTTGTTTAACGGTTTACGCAACGCAAGTCTACTGGTGAAAAATGATGTCGATCTATTGGTTATTGTCTGAAGTGCTCTTATAACTCTGTGTGATTAATGCCTAATTTATTTACTTCTAACCTTTGATTTTGTCATCTCTTGGATGTATACGGATGGAATTTTTATTTTGAAACGACAACATAGTCCGAAGTTTTAAAGCGCATGTTAATAAAGCTGGCTTTTATGTAGTTATTTGATGCTGTTGGACCTCCGGTTGTTAACGATGGGGACGGGAGGTGGAGACAGCTGGTGGGGGCCGGTGCAGTGGCAGGTGTGGGCTGTGCAGCGAGAAGAAGTGCACGTCTCCCTTAGCACTTATTTGCATGTGCAAGTTTGATAAGCATAAACTATAGTGCCTTGGAAGGACAGGCTCTGCTATTATGGGGTGGGGGCTTTGGGGTTTATGCCTGCCAAAGAGACAATTCTGCTGGTATTTAGGCTGAGCTGCTGAGAATTTTAAACAGCAACTACTTTTGGCTTTGGTTCGCGTCAATAAAAAGTCAAGTGTTATTGCATTATCCAACATGGGCCCATACAATGTCCTTTTCAAAAGTTTAACTAGGCATTTCAAAGTATTCTGTACCAACAGAGGCACAGTGGGGATAATTCTTTGTAAGTTTAGGGTTATAGATATTATATGAAATCAGATTTTGATGAGAGCAGCATTGTCTGATAGTGGCAGCCTGCAGCAGTGCTCGTAACATGCACATGTTGGGTTACATAAGAGGCTGAGTGGGCTGCAAGCAACGATGGTGTGAGCACAGACCCGCCCGCGCACACACGCACACGCGCGTGCGCACACACACACACACACACACACACACACACACACACACACAGAAGCACATCTTTTACCAGAAAGCGTGGCTCTGTGGATGCAAGAAGTTCACCACTGTCCAAGACAAAACTGGGGGGTGTTTGGCATCAACCCCTGATCTGTGCTTCCTTGCTCTGATCTGAGTTTTTCGCTCCAATTGGGAGAGGTACAGTTATTCACATGTAATTCATCACTAAAGTCACTAAAGCGTAGCCCCCCCCCCACTCACCCACCCACCCACACACATACACACACGGACACTTGGAGAGCTTCTCGGTGAGCTGAGGCTGCCTAGCAGCAGGCTCTCCTCCAATTACCCCCCCCCCCTTCCTGCACAGTCAGCAGCCTTGAATACTTGGTCAGAGAAGGAAAATCAGACTAATGGCTTAAGCGCAGAACTCTATGAGAACTCGAACAGCAGTAAAACATGAAATGGAGCACGGGGAGCAAATTAAAAAGATTTCACTCCTGTGCCTCTGATGGGTCCACTTCTCCAATACAACATGCTTGCAGTTAAAGTATGACGAGAAATGCGACAGATGCTACATCAACACTGTGGCCTTTGCCAAAGAAACTGAGCAAACATTCTACATGATGCGTTAAGGTGGCAATGCAAACAAAAGTAAAACAAATGTATCGTGGGTCCATGAAAAATTTGTAACTAAGTCAGGATAGTGTGTTTAGTCCACATCTGCTGACTGCATTTGAGGCTACTGTCTAGCAGAGGCACACTGAGCCATTTGATTCAGATCCATAACCAACTATTTGATTTTGCCATGTGCCAGATTTGCTATCTGTAAACGCTCCATACACATCTCCACAACTCGTCTCTGCGGAGAGGTGGATGTGCACATTTTCAGGGTGGGTAAATCCGGGTTTGCACACGACGACAGCAGGAACGCATCCAATTTATCAACTTCAGCTGAAGTCAGAGGTGTGATCTCTCACAAAAGGACCCCGGCTTGTGAGTCATCTGACAACAAGAACGACAGTAAAGTCGTCTCTTGTGGCTAAACGACAATTTAGCGGGTGGACTCGGCTCAAAAGCCGCTACCATCACAAGCATCTGTTCCCACTTAACTGCGTTTCCCCGTCACTGGGACAACAAGAAGCCGCTGTGGACACGACCACAAAAACATGACTAAGGTTTTTTTTACCTCGGTCATGATGATGAGGCAGAGGGCCGAGTTAAAACTCGGGCAGGGTGAATAAAAGAACCTTAATCACAGGTTTCAACATCTGATGCATCCATTAGTTTGAAAATGACTAAACATTTGTTGGGGGGAAAAAATGGAAAAAGGGTATTTTTTTTTACAATTATGCATGCTCAGATTGTTTTCAATGACCGTGTCGTTGCTGTTGTTTTAAATGACTGTGTAACCTAATGGGGTCTTTTCTTAAACACGCCTCTGAACAAGAAAAAAAACAAAACATTAACTGGCTTTGGTTCGCAGCATTGTTTAACCTTGGGGCCAATACTCAGACAAAGGCTGCATTGATTAAATTAACAAACACACGGGGCAACATTAAAGGGATTACAAAATGTAAATAGTTGTGCCAGGCACAGATTTATTTTTCAAAATCTAATTTTACCCAGGCTTGTCTGAGATGTAATGCTGTGGCTGTACCAGACATAATCTTTGTGTTGCAGTTTTATATACCTGTTGACAAACCGTAGTCGCGCCGTTACCTCAAAGTCACTATATACGTGAGAGGAAAAACGTTTCAGAGGACACTCCTGAGCGTACACAAAGAGCCCACGGGGTGTGTTATTAAATAAATAAAAATTTATTTTAAAAAAAGTTAATGATTCTCTCAAGAGGCAACTTTTCATCATCCACGGAGGAAAAAAAAATACAACTGACTTGATCTCTGCAAGACTGCCACCCAGTGTAGAAAAGCCAAAATGGCACTTCTTAGCTCCACAAATGAGCCTATATGAGACACCAGATAGCTTATCCGCAGCAATTATACTTACATACTTGGGACCATTCAATTATAGAAAAAGTCTGAATATATAAGGATTGATCAGATATGATGGCCTGTGGTTAAAAAAGGCCACCTCCTTTCCTAATAGTGACACACACTGTAGTAAGCGCAACGCTTGAGCATAAACAGTGGTGTGGTGTATCAGCAGTGTGGTCCAACAGGAAGCCAATGAAGTGGGTATTCAATCATGTTCTCCACGTCAGGATCAACTGAAGATATGCACTGAACACCACTGATAAAGGCATTTATAGCTCGTAACCACTGTTGGGGGTTTAGTACCAGCTACAGCTGCTTGTGCTGAGCAACATGGCATCACTACAGGTTCTTGAGTTTTTCCAGGCCTGCTGCCCTGGCCTCCCGCCACTGCTGTTTCTGTTTCTTCAGATGACGGTAAGCCTCCACTGCTCGCTCCCTCTCCATCTCCACGATCCTCTGTCTCGCCATGGACGGCTTGGCTGTGGAGGCCACTGCTTGGCCGAGGAGAGAGTTGAGGAGCAGCTCCCTCGTTGTATTCTAGTGGATAAGAAGAGAGAGGCCTCAGCTGGTCAAGTTATCGGCCGGATAAAAGCAACGACATTATTTCACTAAATCAAGAGTAATTACCTGAGATTTTATTGGAGCCTTTTTGGGTTTGGCGCTTAGAGCAGGCGGAGCCATTGCAACGTCGCCAAATTCGACGTTATCTGCAAAATATTTCAGGGGGGAATATTAAGAGCATGGTAAACACGATCACTCCGCTCGTGGTTAACGTCAAACCTATCACACTTGTGTTACCTGTGAACATCTCCTTTTCCAGCTCCTGCGCTTGTCTTTCGTGTTTCTTATGCTGCAGCCTTTGTAATCTCACTTGATCATACCTGCAAGTGAAAGAGCGGAGGATCAAATAAACAAGAACATACCCCTTGGCACAGCCAAATCAAACAGCCCACTTTTGACAGCAAGCGTACAACTTCTTTATTACCATACACCCGTTACCAACCTAAAACTCGTGTGTCATCACAGCACGCAACCTGTAATTCTCGCATTAGAAATCAAGATCGGAGCTGAAATTTCACTCACGCCTTCTTTTTTACAGTTTTCCCCTTATACGCCGGCTTCTCTTGTTTCTCCTCCTCCAGCTCCGGCTTTCTGTCAACCTGGTTTCTGGTGAGGAAGCGGACATGATTCGTCTCTTTCGCCATGCGTCGCAGGTAATTTTTCTCACTCTCCTCCTTCGCCCTCCTGAAATAGGGAACGGGGATATCTCCGACCTCTGAGTCTCCGGGCTTGGCCCTGGCAGCGGTGGCTGTGAGACAGAGCAAATTGACACGGGTTGGACATTTCAACTGCCCGATGGCACACCAGTCAAGCTGTAATGGAGACTTTCCCTCTGACCCGTTTTGGATTGCCTGGTCCTCGACGCTCCCATTTTCATTCTCTCCTGGCTCTTCATGATCTCCCGGAGCCGAAAGGGGATTTGCTGGAGGTGGTCGACCTGCTTGGGATTTCGGGGTTTGCCATCTCGGCGATTCCTCGTATCCCTTAAACCCGAGAAGGACCGCGTTAAAGTGGACATTTTGACGTTATAGCGCTTAATAGCCATGCGGGCTAATGCTAATATGTGTAAACGACGTCTCTTAACATTCAGCTGGTGACAAAAAGGCGAACCATGTTAAAAGGCAAACGTTTGTTTTGATGCTGTGATCTCGGGCGTCAGACGAGCGACTGAATCACAGATAAGCTAGCTAACAAATATAACTATATTAACTATGCTTTCATTCTTATTTTCTTTTGACAATACCTCGGGTGCTCGCTAGCCTTGCCGGTTTTCTTCGCCGATTCGTTAGGTTTAGTCTGCTTGTTCTTTCCCATTTTATGTCCCGTTTATTTGAGGGTCACAAAACACTCGTAAAAGCGCAACACATGTAGGAGAGGATGTTAACCCTAAGAACTTCCGCCTCACAAGTCCCGCCTACTATATACATATCTTGTTTCAATTGGCTGAAAGACACTGTACCGTGTCCTGATTGGTCCGTTATCTTCAGCGGTCCGTTAACTTTTCTTGATTGGTCCAAAAACTCGCACATTCGCCATACTTAACGACAGAGGGCGTAATAGTTGAACCCGATAGACAGGCGCGCTAATTATGATGTTTTCCCATCATGCTCGTTAGCGTTTGCCGCTGTGTAACATCAGTTCATCAAAGCATCCAGATGTTTGCTTTGCTTTTCTATGTGGAGGGAAACCTTTTAGAACTTCAAGTCCAACTGGTCATTACGTAAGACCAAGTCAGGTGTTGGGGACCGTAGTTTTAACTCTAATATTTGCTAAGGCTAACAACAACAACAACAACAACAATAATAATAATAACCTTTATTTATGGAGTACTTTTCAAAATCACTGCTATAACGTGCTTCACAGCAAAGATAAATATAAACCTATAGAAAATAGAGGTTAAAGAACAGAATGACCATAAATAATCATAGAAAAAACATGATAAGAATCCAAAATTCAGTGATTGACTACGTTCTCCTTGGTATCATACACATTTCACACTTTTACACATACGTTATGTGCAATCTCAAATTGACACCCAAGGTTTCAATTACGCCTTAACAGCAGGGCACCGTTCAATTGTGGCGTTGATGGAGATTAGTGTTACACGAATTCACTGCAAAGATGTTGGTACAGCTTCCAGTTGGCATGCCTCTTCTTCTCCTTGGAAATCTAACCCGCTATATTGGTTGAGCCCAAGAAGAAGAAGAAGGGAAAAAAATAAGACGGTCTCAAGAAAAAAAAAACATGTTTTTGTCATGTCCAAATCATGACAAAAACTGAAGACAAGACAGGAAGATAGGATCTATTATTTGACAAAGAGGAAATGTGCTCAAATGAGTTTGAGATGTATGCTGAGCAGTGTGCATTACTCTACTTTCTCTCTCTGGTGTCGACACAATACCTGCTTTTGAGAAGCAAAGGTATGCCTGTCTCCTGGTGGCTGTTTCAGCCACCACAATTCCTCCATTGCAATGTTTTTGCACCTGATATAACAAATCATGTCAGCAGAACAACGAAGAGAGAAAACAACATTGTGCTTTTGTATTTTTACATAGCCTAGAAAATTTTGATTATCCTTTTTCATTGCTGTTGGGAATTGGGGGTGCATAATAGAACCTACAAAATTAACCAAGAAAACTAAGGTTAGATCAAAACCAAGAGGAAAAAAAAGTGGATTTATGAACTAAAACCCTGTAAAATGTTCAAATGGCACTCAGTAACAAGGAGTCATTGCTCTGTCTGAGCAATTCAACAGCATGAATCCAGTTAGCAGGCACCCAGCAAGTCTTATGCCTTCAGTTTTCTTTGCAAGCTACAGTACAATTAAGTCTTATCAAAAGTGCTGACACAGACACAATAAGTGTAAAGCACAGGTATTTTGAGCCAAATGAAATGGGATTTAGACCGTGCAGCACATTTGTGTATTTGAGAGTGTGTGCAAATGTCTGTGACTGTACCTATGAACATCTGTGCCCACACATTTGAGGCAGTCTTTGTGTGAGGAAAAGAGAGCGCAGGCAAAGAAAGAGAGAAGACAGAGTGCACGTACACATGCACGCATACATGTGGTTGTGCATACATGTGCACGTGTGCATCCATGTGTGCATCCATGTGTGTATGTGTTTTTTTTTTGTCTGCGATCACGATGCAGTAGATTACCATGTAGTAAACCATTAGGTGAATGGACCCTGCAAGAGGGGGATTACCAGTGAGACATAATGCAACTCAATCTTGGAGACTGCTGATGAAAGGAGAACCGCTGTTGCTTTTTATGTGGCGGTGTTCCCCACAGGCCGACATTGCATAACACTGCTGACAGAGGTGGGAGTTTGAGGAGCGCTTATATTTTACTGAGTAAATCCCATATCTCTCACGGACGCACGTGTTGGCAAGGTTACGTTGGTATACAAATGACTTTAATGGACATTATGGAATGCCAAAACAAAAAACAAAAACAAACAAAAAAACTCACATTTTCTTACCAAGTTAACACATCCAAACTTGTCCTTTTCTTCTGCATTCATTTCCACATCCTTATGTTGGTTTGTGATTTAACTTGTTGCCACAGATGCTGCATTGTACACCTGCAATAATCCTCTCAAGTGCATATTGAATGGCTTGTAATGGAGAGTAGCCGGGTCAGTCTGGGTGGCACGGTGGCGCGGTGGTTAGTGTGGTCGCCTCACAGCAAGAAGGCCCTGGGTTCGAACCCCGGGGTTGTCCAACCTTGGGGGTCATCCCGGGGCTTCCTCTGTGTGGAGTTTGCATGTTCTCCCCGTGTCTGTGTGGGTTTCCTCTGGGTGCTCCGGTTTCCTCCCAGTCCAAAGACATGTATAGGTCAGGTGAATTATCCAAAGGAGTTGAATCAAGTGCAACTGGACTTGGTATATATCCGTGAAGACGTTTCGCCTCTCATCCAAGAGGCTTCCTCAGTTCGTGCCTTTCTGACTAGACCAAGCTAGTCAAGCTAGAGGAAGCCTCTTGGATGAGAGGTGAAATGTCTTCACGGATATATACCAAGTCCAGTTGCACTTGATTCAACTCCTTTGGATAACCATGACCTGGATGAATGAGAACATTCACAGACACGTCAGGTGAATTGGCCGTACTAATTTGTCCCTAGGCGTGAATGTGTCAGCCCTGTGATGGCCTGTCCAGGGTGTCTCCCCGCCTGCCGCTCGATGTCTGCTGGGATAGATAGGCTCCAGCATCCTGCGACCCTGAATGGGATAAGCAGCTTGGATAATGGATGGATGGATGGATGGGTCAGTCTGTGTGGGAGGTGAAGGAAGGCCCTGGGTAGCACGTAGCCCGATGACGCCATAATCTTCTCAGGGTTAGGGGGAGTATAAAGACTCCTCTATGAAACACAGCGATACTAATCTCCACAACCATCTCAACCGACATTTTAAGCATCACGTTTGGTGAGTAATGGCATTCAGCCTAGGAACAGGAAGTTATGATCTGAAAATGCTTCAAGCGCTGCATTCGTTATACTGTTTAAACATTATAATAACTGAATTCATTGTCCAGCTGCAGCGCATTTATTTGCACAGAAATATTTACAAGGAGCAAATTGGTGAATTACACAAGGTTTGGTGAGTTGGGCAGTTTTTACATTATTTATTGTCATGCAACATACCACAAGTTAAAATTCTGAACGTCTTTTAGGTGAAATGTGCACTTGTGAGAGTTTACTGTGATCTGCACGTGGACCTCAATTTAAGCTCCTCTCGCTAGCAGGCAAAAGCATATGGGTATCTCAGCTCATCTGTTGTTGGCGTACCTCTTTCAGCAAATTCAGCATGTCCCAACAGTAATCCGATTACCCAAGACGCTGCATATTTGAAAGGCGCTGTGATGGGTTGATGAGTAACGTGATCAGGATTACCAGAGAACCTCATCATAGCGTGTTTTCTTCCACAGATTACTTGATGTGAAAATGGTTTGAATAGTCTCAGTAAGACGAATGAGCTCCTGCTCATTTGTTGTTCATCTTGTGGACTGAAACAACACAATATGAGGAAATGTGTGGTGATATTTTTTTGCTTTTTCAGGGGCCACGAGCCCTAAATGTTGTACGAGTTGCATAATTATTACAATTAGCCATGATAATCCAAATCTGTTCTCAGTGCTCGGAAGTCAGCAGCTGTCTGCCTGCCACAGCCAAAGCAGCAGAAACATGAATCTGGAGGTAGCCAGACGCGAGGTTAAGGCTGCCCGCAAGGCCGCCGTCAGAGCAACTGGGCCCGGCTCGCCGTGCAAGGGCGCACCCAGGTTCAAGCCGAGGAACATCCGTCAGTTCAAAAGCAAACCCCCCAAGAGGGGTGTCATAGGGTAAGCTTCTATTCGTGGATTCTGTCTCCATCCCAAAGACAGAAAGGAAAAAAAAATCTCCCATTTAAGAAAAAACAAGAACTTTTTCTTTTTACAGATTTGGAGAGGAGATCCCTGGAATGGAGGGTCTTGGCACAGGTATGGGTACTAATCATATGACTTTGGCCAGCATAGCACCTCTACAAAATTAAAAAAAAAAAAAATCAATACTGTTACTGGTTATTTTCTTGCCCGGTGCAGGATTCGATACGAGGTATACTGCACCACAAGGCGACATCACTAACCGCTCGGCTAAAGGGTCAGACTCATTAGCCAGGGGCTAACGGGTCTTATTAGTAGTTTACAATACTATTAATATTTTGAATGTATTTATTTGTATTTATAGATATTACCGTAGTCTGCCCCTGGGAAGCCTACAGTCACCTGGAGCTGCATGAGTTGGCTCAGTATGGCATCATCTGAATCCTGTGGATGACACGTCTGCCAGCTTTACCAAAGGGAAAGGATCTAACAATCAGAAATTACCGTGGCTGACCGGAACCTGGTTTCTCATCACTGACTGGTTTTGAACGACCCCCCCCCCCTGCAATGAGGACTCGGCAAGCATCTTAAAGTAGGCCAGCTGGAGTCGTCATGTCCTATCAGTCCATCAGCTGAACACGCCGGTTTCTTCATATCACAGACGCTCTTCCTTGCCAGGGCTCTTTGGTACAGCGGGTTTGTTTTCCTACTGGCCGCCATTTTGAGGTCAGTGACCCGCCGATCGCTGAATGTCTCTTTTTGTCGATGGCTGACTTTACATCTGGAGCTGTGTACCTCTGGTGACTTGAGTAACCGAGTTTCTGCTCAGTTATCAGAGGCGTGTTCTCTGTTGGCTCAGAATAAAGCTTATGGTTTTCTTAATAACCTCACGAGGAGTCATTTTGTTTGTCGTTGTCTCGATCAGCTCCATGTGCTAACGCCATTGCCGCGAATTCCAGAAAGTTCTCTTCCGAGCTACTTTCCTTTTCCAAGATAAGATCACCCGCGTTATTCCTCCCTGTCATGAACGTTGGGGGAATGTCACTGGGAGACATCACCGATCCAGCTGAAAGGCTAATTTAACGGGGGTTTAACGTGGCGTGACGTAATTAAATGAGCAAAATCTCTCCGCGCTTTGAAGTCGTCACATGCCCTGGCACCGCTTACGCAGACTTGATTGTGCTGCCGCAGCCGCAAGTAAAACTGTGACGTCAGGCCCAAAGCCCCACGAACCACCAGTCATATGTAAATCACATGATGAAACAAGTCACGAGTAATGCCAGGTTAATTACCCACAAGCCTTGGTTGCTGTTCAGGGATTATTTGTTTGTCCCCCCCACCCCACCCCACCCCCTAGCTGTTAACCTTTAACGGCGGCCCATGAGGACAGAATTACCCCCCCCCCGAGCTCAGTGTTTACATCGGAGTTTTAACGTTTAACCTTATTTTCTAAACTGGACCCGAATTTCAGTATACATATCTGGTTTTTAATCTGTCTGCCAGACTACCAGCCACAATCTGGGTAAGAATCAACCCGGCTACATTTGTTATATATAATGTCTCTGGTTTAGGAGTCCACATGTTTATTTAAGGCGATACAGCAGGTGGGAAATATATATAAGCAGGAACCAACCACTGTTAGAGAGTAGCGCACTGAGCTTTGTACCACTGGATGCTATCTAGCAAACGTGTTGTGATGAACAGAGTCAAGATCTGGACCCCCAGTATGATGATGCCCACCACCCCTATCAGAGTGGTGTGCTGCTCTATCCAGCGGGAGATCCCCCCGAGACAGCCGCCCAGGAAGACCACGGTCTGGGCGGAGAACTCGTCCAGCTGCTGGGCTCCCACCCCGCACTGCGAGTTCCACACTGTGCCGTTCTCCAAAGGGTGTATGCAGCATGTGGCAGGGACGCTGCAGGCCAACACCCCCGGGGCCGAGCAGTTGTAATAGCTGTGGGATGCAAAGTGAAGCGTTGAAATGGTAAAGGGGGAGGGGGGGGGGATACAATGTGAATTCGAGGATTGTTGTGCCACGTTATGCAAACCCTTGTGTCGAGAGCTATAACTCTTTCTGTGAAGCCCATGTTTGAAGATAGTGTCGTGTGACACATTCTAAACATACTTCTGGCATCTGGTAGGTCTATTGGAGCATTCAGTTAGTTCACATTCTTTAATAAACCTGGGCTTCGTGCAAAGATGTACTTAGCTATATCTGTGTATGTATCCGGTATCATATAACACACATCTCCTGATTACTTTGTGTAAAGTGAACACATATGTATTTAGACAAGGCATCTGTCTACTGCAAAAATATTTTGTCTTCTGAGTTGTTTGAGCATCCCAATGGCAGGTTAAATGACTAATGGTAGTTACTGTGTATCTATATGTTATATCTATACTGCACCTCACTTGACAACAGCACATATTCAGTCACAATGAAGGGCCTTGCTCTATTTTCCAGGTATCACCACTCAGGGAGCAGCAGGCCTATATTTCTTTGCCCTCACCTGATTCACGTGAGTCACAGTCTACTCACATGTTAATTTCCCAGTCCCGGTAGTTATCTGCCCCGCAGCACTGCAGGCCCGACTGGATCTCATCTGTGATGAATCTTAGATCCAGATCATCCTGGTAGCGCACCATTGCCGTGAGCATTCCCGATCGCAGGTAGCCCTCTATCTGACCCTGTAGACTGTATGCTATAATGGCCGTCAGTACCTGGACTGTAATTAGCACCAGAACTGTCGCAGAGAAAAGCCTCAGCAAACAGCAATTCTCCCTCAAGGTACCCACGCAGCCTGACAGGCAGAGCACAGTCAGCATGAAGCCCAGAGTCACAAATATAAGCATAGGGTCGGTGCCTATGCTGCCAATCTTCTCCTGGGCAAAGGACTCTTTGCTGATGAGGCCCCACAGTCCCAGACCTAGAACCAGCAGGCCCAGAACTGTGAACAGCAGATTTAACAGGAACAGGACGTATTTTAGGAACAGGTCAGTGAGGGAGTAGTGGCAGGGAGGTTGTGGCCTCTTGGAGAGATGACCGCTCTCATTCTGGCCATTTTTCAGTTCGTTTTGTTCGCTTTCGCTGCTGTCGTCAGTCCCTACATTGACGAGCTCCTCGGCACTGGCTCTTTCAGATGGTACCTTCGCACAAACAGAGAGGAAAGAGTGAAACACAGGGGTTTTAGAAAACTTTCCTCTGGCAAACCTCACAGAGACGAAATATCCTGCACCTCTCTTTTAAAGGTACAATCCGTAATGGCGTGCGCCGCCATGCACGGCTATGTGGAGGACTGCGACGACACCAGAGCTGTACTGACAACAACCAACGTCGTGAATTTGTTAGAGAAACCGAAAACCTCAAAAGATATTGAAAGGGTTGCGGCTTTGGGTGGTTTTCTCACTCGCAAGTGATGAAGCGAAGGATTTCTATCAAGTCTGTCCAAAAGCAACGGCAGAAGTCGGGCGGCCAGCGGAATGTACCTTTAACGCAGAAGAGCTGTGTTTTTAAAGGAATTTCAAACAAAGAAACTAGGTGGAAAAGATGCTCCTTACCTTCGGTATGAGTGGACTGGTCTCATTCTGCGTGGTTTCCCTCCTTGACCAGGGCATGAGGAACCTTCTCACGACCAAATATCTCCTCATGTTGTCGAACCACCGGGAGAAGACTCTCCCTGTTTTTTTTGGCCGGCCAGAGTTACACAAACTGAACTTGAGCACATTTGCCCCTGTATGAAAAGAGGAGCATGTGAGCTAAGAGTTGTGAAGGAGAGAATGTAACCCCTGGCTACACGGCGGAGGATTTTATCATCATGTGAGAGTCACAGAGAAGGGATTAGGAGGTTTATCAGAGCATGCCTCGAGGAAGAGAGAGATAGACTCGCACACACAGAGACCGAACGGAGGCCATTAAATGAGAACAGCCAGATAAAACAATTTTGTCGTCAAAAGTTGACAGAATGTCGTAACTCTTTAAGACGTATCATAACTGTGCTCTCACCGTGTCGTTTTGCGTGAAGGCAGCCAAGGCTCGTGATTCTTAAACCTGCCGTCAGCTGCAGCCCACTGAAGATGCAGGTACTTTAAAATTTAAGTAAAGCTTAAAAAAAAATGGGACACACACTGGAAGCAAACCATGGTAGGCACACATGTGTAGAGTTTTTAACAAAGGGTGCTGCACAACAGGTTACACAAGAACATCTTAATTTCCTGAACTCAAGTCGTCTATTTCAGTACATTTATTGGTGCAAGACAGTGGTTAAATGTATTATTATATAGTCCATACAAATCTTGCCAAGTCTGACACTGTCCAATATCTGTCTGTCTCTCTCGCTCTCTCTCTCTCTCTCACTCACACACACACACACACACACACACACACACACACACGTTAACGTGAGAGGAAAATGAGAGTGTGAGAGAGAAAGACAGAGAACTAATTACAAACCGCCATTCCTGCCCATGATGCAATGGCCAGGCCTCCCATTGTGTCTTCCATGGCAGTCACATGATTATAACAGACACATCTCTCATCTTAAGCCAGGAGACACACAATGCAAAAGTACCAACAACAATGGAATATGGCAGAAATAAACATACACATAAGTAACTCATAGGTATTACCCATCCTACTACAGTTGCAGTGACAGCCCATATAAACATACAGTGCTGCTTGAAAGTTTGTGAACCCTCCAGACATGGTCACTGTTTTTGTAAAAAAACATTAAAATAAGCTTATTACACATACATCAAAATCCCAATTTGTAAAGCACACCTTCCAAATAATGGACACACACACACACACACACACACACAAAAGAGATATATTTGCATTATTTAATTCAACAAAGGTGGTTTATTTCACAAAAACTGAAAATTTAACATGTGCAAAAGTATGTGAACCCTTGTATTAGTAGCTTGTGGCTCCTCCTTTTGCAGCCATTACTTCAACCAAACGTCTTCTGTAACCACTAACCAGTCTCTCGCATCTGCTTATGGGGCTTTTTGCCCACTCCTCCTTGTAGAACTCAGCCAGTTGAGAGAGGTTGGAGGGACATCTGGTATGTACCAACTTCTTCAGGTCTCGCCACAACATTTCAATTGGATTGAGGTCCAGACTTTGACTGGGCCAATCCAGAGTACGAATCCTCTTTCTCTGAAGCCATTCCTTTTTAGTTTTGCTGGAATGCTTTGAGTCATTGTCTTGTTGCACAATCCATTTTCGTCCCAGCTTCAACTCCCTGACTGATGGCAGGAGATTCTGGTCAAGAATTTGTTGATATGCCGGAGAATTCATGGTTCCTTGGATAATATGGAGTCGTCCAGGTCCAGAAGCAGAAGAGCAGCCCCAGACCTTCACATTTCCACCACCATGCTTCACTGTTGGGAGGAGGTTCTTTTCTTCATATGCAGTGTTGGCTTTTCTCCAAACATGTTGGTTTTGATTGTGACCAAATAATTCTATTTTGGACTCATCTGTCCAGAGAATGGACATCCAGAAGGTATCTGGTTTGTCCAAGTGCTCTCTGGCAAAGTTGAAATGGGCAGCTTTGTTCTTTTTTGAGAGTAGAGGCTTCCTTCTAGCAACCCTCCCATGAATGTCATGGCTATTCAATTTTCATCTGATTGTAGACACATGCACATTTGTCCCAGATGCTACCAGAGAGGTCTGCAACTCTCTAGAGGTGATGTGTGGGTTGGCCTTTACCTGATTTATTATTTTTCTGGTGCTTCTGGGTGATATTTTTGATGGGCGTCCACTTCTAGGCAGAGTTGCTGTCATGTTGAAGGCCGTCCATTTGTAAATTATTTGTCTTACAGTGGATGGATGGAGCTGGAATCTTTTGGAGATGGTCTTATAGCCCTCCCCAGACTGATGGGCTGTCACTACCCTCTTCTTCATGCCCTTGGATATCTCCTTTGCTCTCGGCATTGTTGATTTGTATGGGACCACAGTGGTTTGGTTGGTTTCCTCTCTTTTAATTAGTGCAGGCCAAACCCTTTCCCAACGATGTCTCATTTCATTGGTCTGCTTAAATGATTAATTAAGCACCCAAATGTGTTTCACCCGAGTCTGTTACCTGCTTGACTCAACCAATGCAGCTGGGGGTTCACTTACTTTTGCACATACCCTAATTCCATGTTTCATGTAGTTTTTGGGCTACTTAAACAAGTCTCACTAAACAAGTACATTCAACTGATAAACATATATCTGACATTTCATACATAAAAACTGGTGATGATAGAATAAGAAAATCATGGTAAAACAACAGAAAAATCTAAATTGCTCAAGGGGTTCACATACTTTCAAGCAGCACTGTATAACCAATAATGTTAATAACATATAGTCTTAAGAAAATATTACAAAGGGATATCTACGAAGCTCCATGCACTCCACAAAGTAGAGAGGATGACTGAAGTCAAGTAGGAGAAATAAAGCACCTAGTGTATCATCGTCCTTTGGACTATTAATTTTTTTCGAACGCTTCTTTCCCTTGCTTTGTGAGCACCAACATACACTTTGTTTCATACAATCTCTAGAACAGCAGTGCTTTCTTGGGTTTTGTCTCTTTTTCTTGTCTTACCTGCTATTCGAAGACTAAATATGGTCCCCTGTTCAGGTGCGTTGCTCATCAGTATCTTCATCACGAGGGGCTCAGTGTCTGGTCAGTCAGGGTGACTGTGCGGTAAAGCCCGGTGTGTCAGCCTTCTCTGTGCAGGTGGTTTCTGTTTTCAGTTGGTGAAAAGTTAGGGACGACTGCTCAGATGCAGACACACTTCAGCAAACCTTTCCACATCTCTCATATGTTTACACGGCTACAGGGCCCACCCAGGCCTTTTTGGGCGTCCTGAGCACAATTTAGCTGCAATGTTTGAATTATCTCTTTTCTACATGGTTTTTACTTGACCCTGTTTTAGATTCTTTTGGGTTCATTAGTTGAAAAGAAGTTCTTTTTCATGTTTTGGAGGTTCTTTATTTGTTTACAATACCAACGTCTCTTGCACTGTGCTCCACTGTGAGCCACCAGAGGGCACTGCAGCACACTCAGTAGCCCCCTGCCTACGCCTCTAGTGCGCACAGATGTGTTTCATAGACTCCTTGCAGATAAGACGGGCGTGATTACGATTATAGAATTAACTGCAAGAAGTTAGGAACAGCGTCAAGCAGTTGCAAAGTAGAACACAAAGAGGCAAAAGCATGATAAAAATTATAAATATATGACGATACAATCAAACAAACAAATAAATGGGTGATGTTGTTCATCTTAAAACAGCAGCATAGCATGTGTGTGTATGCTGAGACCATCTGTGTTTTTGTTGGTTCGAAGACATGATAGGAGCCAGGACACTTATAAACAGACAGAAAATAATGCCAAAAAATGATAGAGCCATGTATTTATTTACTGTTATTTGGTCTTCAGGAGTAGGATGAATCAGAATCAGAAATACTTTATTCATTCCCGAGGGGAAGTTGGAAGAGGAGAGGCTCTTTAAGACAGGTCTTAATCACAAGTAAAACAAAAACAAAAAACAAACAAACAGCAGATAGTCTTCTGCGGTTTGTTTGTTTTTTGTGAACGACTGAGCCTTAGGAATGCTCAGACGTTCTGAGCCTTTGTGAACGACTGAGCCTCAGAAACGTGCTTCCTCCTCAGGAAGCACGTTTCAGGTGCTTCCTGAGGGGGAAGCACCTGAAACGGCCCGTTTTGGCCTTGACGACAAGCTCTGAAAACCACAGGAAAGGTGTTTACACATGGAGACTTAAATTCTAGACTTTAATTCTAGGAAATATCTTACTGACCTGGCTGGATGTTTGTTTTACTCCTGAAAATGTATTCTTGATCAGTGAATTAGATCAGCTCACTTGACATGCTATGACTACCATGTCCATTGACCTCTTAAGAGAGACATCCATCCATTCATCCATTATCCAAACTGCTTATCCTGCTCTCAGGGTCGCGGGGATGCTGGAGCCTATCCCAGCAGTCATCCATGTACCTCTTTTGTTTTTGGCTGCTGGACTCATTTTGTCTGAGCTCAGTGGAAGTTTGGGTTTCTCAGGTTTCACCAGTCAGTAAAGGGATATGACACAATATATCGCCCACCTGTTTCTACAGTCAGGCTGCACATGAGGTCTCTCCCTGGTGTTCAGAGAGCTGTGCTGGTCCAGGGACACCTGCTGGGTGGACTGAGAAGAGGCCGTTGTCTCAATGCCGGACTTCATTCTGTAAAACAACCATTTAATGAATCAAACAACCTCATCAGCCCACAGATTCACACAGCACCCTAACATAGACTTACTGGGAGCTGTGGGGAGTTTCTTCCAGTGAGCCAATCTGCAGTACAGATGCTGTAACACTTGACTCGGTGTAAATCTCAGGCTGCTGTCCAGCTGCAGCATTTCCTTCACCAGATCTTCAAACTTCTGCTCGCTGCCTTCCGCCTTCTCCTGTCTTTACAAGACAAGTTGGAATGACATGGAAAGTTTATGAGGAAAACAAGGGTCGAGAAGCTCTCAAATCACAGCATGGTTGTAATAACGCTATATGATAATAAATGCTTAAGATTGGGCATCCGGGTTGTGTAGCGGTCTATTCCATTGCCTACCAACACGGGGATCGCCGGTTCGAATCCCCGTGTAACCTCCGACTTTGTCGGGCGTCCCTACAGACACAATCGGCCGTGTCTGCGGGTGGGAAGCCGGATGTGGGTATGTGTCCTGGCCGCTGCACTAGCGCCTCCTCTGGTCGGTCGGGGCGCCTGTTCCGGGGGGGACTGGGGGGGTAGCGTGCTCCTCCCATGCGCTACTTCCTCCTGGAGAAACTCCTCACTGTCAGGTGAAAAGAAGTGGCTGGTGACTTCACATGTATCAGAGGAGTCATGTGGTAGTCTGCAGCCCTCCCCGGATCAGCAGAGGGGGTGGAGCAGCAACCGGGATGGCTCGGAAAAGTGGGGTAATTGGCCGGATACAAATGGGGAGAAAACGGGGGAAAATTCCAAAAAAAAGATCATCGAGGGAGCTGAGTCTTTTGGTCTGCTCAGACTAGATCTCTTTTTGCTCCTAGTCATCTTCTGGTGTCTAAAATGAGGAGGTGTTCTAGTTGTCTGTGCTATCCAAACTACAGTGAACCAGGCAGACATATCTACAGTGTGACGGACACTCGAATGGATAGCATCCAAGCTTTAAGATCATCTTGAATGGTGGTCCCTTGAGTCTCTACTGTTCCTGTGAGGAGCTGGTATTTTTTTCAAAAATCTTTCTGGTTGACCTTCCAGAGACGAGTAGGTGGTCGATTGGCTGTCCTTGCATTTCCATAATGTGGTGTATGATCCTTTCATTGCCTCGTTGACTTCCATAGTGGACCTCAGCAGGAAACATCACTCACACATCTGCTATACTTTGTATAATGAAAGGAGAGCATCTAATGACGGGTGAGTGAGGTCTTCTATTTGACATGTTAAGGCCTATTTTAAAATATTACCCATATAAGAACCACATACTGTGTTTGAGAACTCTCATGGACAGACATACGACTCTGTAAAATAGGATGTACTGAAGGTGCCTTGTTTTGTCTTCATTGTGAAGAAAGACAGGATTAATGCAATATTAAAAATGAAATTACGGCTGTCCTCGAAAATACAACTGAAAGATTATGTCTGCATAATCTATGAAATGAAACGTGAACAAATGCTGCCACCAGGTAGGTTATCCCATATCAACTTCAAATAAGAGAAGCAATCTCTCAGATTTTGTTATATTTCCACATTTTCTTACGAAAAGTTGAGTCAGCAAGTGAAACTTAACTGGAAAAAAAAGCATACATATATCTTTGGTTGATCTAAAAGCAAGATGAGAAGACTTGCTGAAATCGACTTTTTGAGGTGTTGGAGTGAAGCACTAACCATGCTATAGTCGGAGTCACCAGGATACAGCATGTATCCCAGGGGCAGCTCAGCTCAGAAGCAGCCCACCTATCGACGGGAGGCCCAGCATCATCTCTAGAGAGCTGCGAGGAGAGCAAGAGATTAAGAGCAACAGGAGCACATTATGTCTGTTAGGGCAGGGCAGGAACTCATAACCCAGTGGTTAGCACTGTTGCCTCACAGCAAGAAGGTCCTGGGTTCGAACCCCAGGCCGTCCCAGGTCCTTTCTGTGTGGAGTTTGCATGTTCTCCCCGTGTCTGCGTGGGTTTCCTCCCACCATCAAAAATACATGCATGTTAGGCTTAATACTCCCGTCTGTGCCCCTGAGCAAGGCAATGGAAAGAAGAACTGGAGTTGGTCCCCGGGCGCTGCAGCTGCCCACTGCTCCTATACAATAGGATGCGATAAATGCAGAGAACAAATTCATTGTAATCTACAATGACAAAACATAGTGGCTTTCTCTTTCTTTTGGTCGCCCTTCAATGGCGTATTATCGGGAGGAAATTCTCATATTGTCATATCACGATACACAATTATCTATAATAGAAATTTAATATTTCACATTTGATATGGAAGTGTCCATAGTAATGATGAGAATCTGCTACCTGAAATAGCTCATAAAATATTATTCTATTTGTTCCACTCCCTCTGCCGGTCTGCACGGGCTAGCAGTTAGCTTAGCCTGCCCCGCTTCCGCGTCCTGTTCCGCCCTCGGTGTTTCCTCTTCGGGTGCGGCTCCAGGCAAGGCCGTGGGCCCACAGGCCGCGGCAGACCAAGCTCCCTCAGCCGATCCAACGCCAGCTGTCCCAGCCATTACACGAAAAAATACCATAAAATCGACGATCAAAATAAAAAAAGTTCACACGATGACACAAACTTAGACGCAGACGTAGACGTGGACAAAGACGCCGCGTTTGCGTTGCAAACGTGAGCTCGCGCCGCCATCTTCCCACACCGGAAGTGGTATGCCGATTGGCATGGTACGCTGATATAACCTTTCTACTAACAGCAAGTTTCTTTTTACCCACCTTTTTATCATGAAAATACACACATTACACTCCTCTTTTTTACACGATTACACAATAACAAGAAGAAAAAGCAAGATGCAAGACATTCAGCTAAAATCAGCAAGTTTCAGGAGCTGTTTGTTGACTGCGGGAGATATAGGCGAGAACCCCCATGGTCACCACCAGTGGGTCTCCTATGGAGAGACTGAACAGATTCAGGCTCATCTAGGCGTCTGTGTCACGGACAACTTTGCCGGGTCCAACAACGTCTCCACCATCAACAACAAAAGCACTTCAGCATCAGGACTTCCCGAGAAAGCTGAGGAGAGTTGGCATAAACATCATCAACAACCCAACATCAACAACCCAGTCTTTAATGGACTGGTTAACCTCCTGGAACACGCACACACGCGCACACACGCGCACACACACACACACACACACACATGCTAAACATCTTACAATTTGTTTGTTTTTCCTCTGAAATAGAAAAAAGCTCCATTTGCAAATGGAGTTGCTTTTTCCTTGAGCATCTGGCCTCTGTCACACAACTCTCATGCACATATAAACATGCTCGCACATGTTCATGCGCGCGCGCACACACACACACACACACACACACACACACACACACACACACACACACACACACACACACACACACACACACACAACACCTGTTGTGGGTTATTAGGGCTGCAGAAAAGTACTCATTTTCCCCACAAGTGTCTGGGTTCGAGCTGAAACTCAGATAAGGTTAGATCATAAGTGACCGGTGTTTTCCATGACACCTTTAATGAACACGCATAGCCATTCGATCCAGTAGAGGACGAGCGAATTCCCGAGGTACAACACTCTGTTAGGCCCCGGGCTCCTCAAGAAGACATTTTCCAGTTTCTCTCCTTTATCCCTCTGATAAAGTCATCATCAGGTGATGTCTTGATGTAAGTTAATAACAAGCAGCCTGCGAAAATGGAGGTGACCCTTCATTTAAAACCAGAGGGACAGAGAGACTGCATGAAACAGACAAGGCAAGAGAGAGAGAAAGAGAGAGAGAGAGAGAGAGAGAGAGAGAGAGAGAGAGAGAGAGAGAGAGAGAGAGAGAGAGAGAGAGAGAGAGAGAGAGAGAGAGAGAGAGAGAGAAAGGAAATAAAGCCTGGATATCTCACTCGTTGGCACTTAAGGTCCTGTGCTGTCATTCTTTCCCCTTGGCTGAGGCTGGTCTGGTTCAGCAGGCAGCTAGAAGATACTGGAATGAATTAGTCCACAACTGCATGCTGCTTGTGGAAATGGTCAAGGATCAGATATGATGACCTGATGAACTGAAATCCCTAGAGCTTTGTTCATATCTTAACAAAAAGACAAAAAAGATTATATCAATTCTTATGTATATATCAGCCTTTATGTCCCAGATGGTTTTCTGTAGCAGTTTGTCACTTTTACAAGACCCATCGAAGCCATGCGAATAATTGTCAAGCCAGTGTCTGTATGGAAGACCCATGAGGTGGGCCCCAAATAAGCATTTATTCCCTTAAAATAACACTTTAGACATATTACCTTAATGTTGGACTCAGATAATGTACCTAGCAGAATCCTAAAAATAATACAGCTGGGGTAGAAACCTACTTTGTCCTCCCTCTATTGGTAGATTTATGAGTGGTTGTTGGTGGGGATGGTTTTATTCTTGCTGTTTCCCATTAGCTAATTGTCGATGTCTGGGAATTCAGAGTTAGATATTTTCCGCTTCCGATGTGGGAAGATGGCGACGCGAATTCACGTTTGCAGCGGCCTCACCCAGTACCGCCCATGCAGTGTCTTTGTCCACGTCTGCATCAAAGTTGTGTCTTCGTTTGATGGCTGGGAGAGCTGGCGCTGGGTCAGCCGGGAGAGCTTGGTCTGCTGCGTCCTGTGGGCCCAGGGACCACGGGCCTGCCCGGAGCTGTGGCCGAAAAGGTAACACCGAGGGCGGTCTGACAGGACGCAGAAGCGGGGCAGGCTAAGCTAACTGCTAGCCTATGCAGACCGGCAGTTCTGACAGTCATCCTGGCTGGTTCTCTTGGACAGTGATTTATTGTTATTTTTTTGTTTAGTTTGGATATATGTGTTCATTTGGATATATGTGTTCTTGTAGTTCTTGCAGCTTTTGGATATGTGTTTTTGCCTTTGTGTTGCACTGCTGTGGGCTGGGGGAAGCAGTATGTCGTTTCATTTCATGTACGCAAGTGCGTGAAATGAAATGACAGATAACGTGTTCCTGATTCCTGATTCACTCATTTACATGGAATTCTGCTATGTTTCCCCTGTGTTGTCAGATGATAATATACTGCGTAGGTCTCAGAGCAGTATGTTCACCCTGTATTTGGAAAGTTCCCCTGACAAAAACAAAAGTCCCCAAAACCGAGAAAGCCGGTGTTTCTTTTGGTCAGTTTATTCAAAATGAGGGCCAATGCATCTGAGTGATAAATCCTTTTTTTTAGTTTCCTTTCATTTTTAAAAAAATTATATTTCTGCTCTGAAAGGAACAAACCTTGTGTGTTTCCAGCAGCTGTTCCCACAAAAAAACTGCCAAAATTATAGACCGTAGAAATCTTACTGTCTAATGAAACACCTTCCGAAGAGAACATTTTGCTTCATTCTTATGTAAGTCAATATGATCATTTCCCCAAAAACTATGACTACGCAAATTAAGGATTGATTAAAGACAAGCCAAGCAGACCCCATACATTGAACCGCGGAGGTGTGTGGATCATTAACCCGTCTTCACATTAGATCAGACAAGAACACATTTGGGTCAAGTAGTCTGTGTGTAGGAGTCCCCCAAGAGACGTGTTTGTTATATTAACTATGGGAAATATTCATGAACAGAAAAAATCCCAGGCCCAATTCTGGGCTCCGAGTGGGAAACAATTGCTTGTTCATCTAATTCTCTAATATCTGGCAATGACATTCACATCTATCTCTTTATTAGGCTATTTAAGGAAAAAAATAACTTAAGTGTCAGAAATGCTAAAATATTGTGTGTTATTACAACCCAGGGGAGGAAATCCCAGAAAGTTGAATCAGTTCATCTGGACGTGTTTATTGGGAGCGTTTCATCACTCGTCTAGGTGACCTCTTCAGTCTCAACTGACTGCAGGTATCCCCACCCTTATAAACCATACAGAGGTATAATGACCGAAACCAATGATCAGTTTCACATGCAAATTACCATGACCATTAACTAGAGTTACAATGGCCATGTGTACTATTCTCAGAGGATTTGGGAATGGTTGCAATCACAGCGCTGTAAGATGGCAACAGATGTACTCTTAGGACCCCCCCCCCCCCGGTTCAGGGATCCCTCTTCACATGGGTGGCCTCTTTGACTCCCCGTTCGAACCAGTGTTCCTCCCTATCAAGGATGTGCACATCCTAATCCTTGCAAGAGTGGCCGCTGGCCTGTAGATGGTGCAGAATGTGGAGTCCTGGCCTGGTGTGTTAGCTCTCCTGTGTCGTGCCATCCTCTTGGCCAGCATCTGTCTGGTTTCCCTGATGTACAAGTCACAGCAATACTCCTGGCGCTTAGCAGTGTACACTATATTGCTCTGTTTGTGCCGGGGGACCTGACCCTAGGGGTGGACCAATTTCTGGCACAGCGTGTTTTGGGGTTTGAAAGCAACTGAGACGCAGTTTTTGGAAAATACACGTCTCAGCTGTTCCGACACTCCCGCCACATATGGACCCACCACTGGTTTACACTTAGGCAGCTGTTGATGCCCTCGGTGAACATCAAGTTCACAGGCTAATCTGACAGATGAGCCTTCTTAGACTGTGGAATTGCAATTGGTGATGGGGACTTTTGAATGTTGATGTTTACCGTAAACCAACACATACTGATCAGCACTTCAGGTTTGACTCTCATCATCCACTGGTAGGAGTCATCAGGATGCTGTACCACCAAGCTGACAGCATCCCCACCGACACAGCAGCCGGGGTAGGGGAGAAACCCCACATTAAACAGGCCCTGGTTAAGTGTGGGTATCCTAACTGGGCGTTTGTCAAAGCCAGGAAGACGCCCAAACAGGGCACCAGACGATCGAAGGGAGGAGGAGAACCGCTGCCTCAGCGTAAACCAGTGGTGGCTCCGTATGTGGTGGGAGTACCGGAACAGCTGAGACGCACATTTTCCAAACACCGTGTCTCAGTTGCTTTCAAACCCCAAAACACGTTGCGCTAGAGGTTGGTCCTCCCCAGGAATCGGGTTCCCCGGCACAAACAGCGCAATATAGTGTACACTGTTAAGAGCCAGGAGGATAGCCAGGACTTGCACACTGGGGAAACTAAACAGATGCTGGCCAAGAGGATGGCACAACACAGGAGAGCTACCACATCAGGCCAGGACTCCACAGTCTACACCATCTACAGGCCAGTGGCCACGCTTTCAGGGATGAGGATGAGCACCTCCTTGATAGGGAGGAACACTGGTTATGACGGGGAGTCAAAGGGACCATCTATGTGAAGAGGGAATGACCATCCCTGAACCGAGGGGGGGGGGGGGGCTAAATGTTCGTCTGTCGTCATCTTACAGTGCTGTGATTGCAACTATTCCCCAAATCCTCTGTGAATAGTACACATGGCCGTTGTAACTCTAGGTAATGGTCACAGCAATTTGCGGATGAAACCGGTCCTTATGCCGCTGTATTGTTTATAAGGAGGGGGATGCTTGAAGCCAGTTGAGACCGTCGAAGTCACTTAGATGAGTGATTAAACGTTTCTCTCAATAAACGTTACGTCCAGAGGAAATGATTCATCCTTCGGGGATTCGGTATTATTGTTTTTCCTTTTCATCCGATGCTGTTTTGGGACTATGCAACGATGACCACAAGTTATCAATTTACTACCTTTAGCCCAGTAACATCCCAAAACCCACTTTCAGGGGGCTTAATTGTGCCGTTGATTGCTCTTGACAGTTGAAGGGGTCGGCGTTGGCTAGGGCAGTCGGAGCCCAGATGTTCAGCAGACAGACAGTATTACAGTAGTCAGGAGGAATGCTGTGCTGGATCTGAAGGCCATACTGCTACATCAAACACCTCCTCTGGATCGGAGCCCTGGCGTGATGAGCAGAGAGGGTCGTTGCCCCTACACCACCCACAGGAGCCAGAGACATGTGGGGGATAGATAAGTAAGTGATTATCTTTAACCCTGAGCAGCTTCTCCGGGGTAATTTTTTTTTTCATCCTAACAGATGCAGTTGGGGTTGCAACACTTTGGAGAACTGACTGAGATGGCAGGTTGTTATGTGTGTGTGTGTGTGTGTGTGTGTGTGTGTGTGTGTGTGTGTGTGTGTGTGTGTGTGTGTGTGTATGTATGAGAGTGTGATTGCATGCTGGGGTAGAGGTGTGTGGTTTGGCCTCGGGTGCAAGCGGAGAGAGAGGGGGCCGTGGGTTGCGGGGGAGCAGACACGATAGCAAGGCTGATTAGTGATCAGCCTCAGGTGTGGCCAAAAAAACTAATCTGTCCTTTTGGACACAAACAGACATGGCGGGAGAACACAGGCCGAGAAAGAGACGGAGAAAAGCAGAGACGAAAGAAGGTCTACAGTACAAGTCACCGACCCGTGCAGTGTGCGGACATTGACCTCTCTATGTTTAATTGAGTAAATAAAAGAAGCCTGTGTTTCCACCAAACCTGAATCTGTCCTCCATCTCGAAACCCTCTTGTGGCAGCGGATCTTGCCACAATGGTGGCCAGTACGGGGACCACAGACCACAAGAATCTCCGCTGGGGTGAGCCCCCCATAGAACCGCTGACCTCCAGGAGAGGCGAGCCTGGATGAAATCACCAAACCCAAGCCCTGCAGGAGCTGGATGCTCAGCAGGCAAAAGACCAGGCTGTCCTGAGAGAGCTGCTGCGCTCCTCTTCGGCTGCCCGCGGGGGTGATCTGGCCACTTCACTGTCTCATCGGCCCCACATCATCCTCCCCAAGAGGACATCCGCTGACGACCCTGACATCTTTGAAGGCACGGCGTTGGCTCGTGGGTGGCTGGAGGTGGAATGGGCTGTGCACCTGCTACCCCTGCTCACTGCTGAGGCACAGGCCACCACACAGTCTGCCGGCGTCCTCCCAGGGGGAATATCGGGCCATCAGGCGAGCTGCCCTGGGCTTGGTGGGACTCACACCAGAAGGACATCGGCACCAGTTCAAGGTTGCTCAAACTGGAAGAAGCTAGCCACCCCTTCATCATGGCGCAGCAGCTCCTTGATGCAGCAAGACGGTGGCTACAACCAGGTCTGCAGAACGTCAGCGACGTCATCCACCAAGTGGCACTGGAGCAATTCGTTGCCTGCCTGCCCCCTGCGATGGCTGACTGTGCCCAGTGCCAGTCCGGATCAGAGCACATGGGGATCTCGCTTTGTGCTAGTCATAGTGGATTTCACAACATGCTATCCCGAAGCTGTGCCGTTGCACAACATCTTGGCTAAAAGTGTTGCGCAAGCACTGTTTCATGTAATCTCCTGCGTTGGAATCCCGAAAAATATTCTGATGGACCGGGGGACATCGTTTATGTCCCACACACTACACGAACTATACAGGTTATTGGGCATTACATCGATCCGCATTAGTATGCATCACCCCAAACAGACGGACCCGTGGAGAGATTTAATAAAACACTCAGAAACACGATTCGTTAGTTCGTGCACGAAGATGGCCTCCATTGGGATAAATGGTTGGATCCTCTGTTATTTGCGTTATGGGAGGTGCTCCAGGCCTCCTCCACAGGGTTTTCCCCCTTTGAGTTGTGTTTGACCTGATTGAAGAAAGCTGGGAGGGTGGTCCAAGCACCAGTAAAAACCAAGAACAATACGTCCTGGACCCGAGAGTAAAACTCCATGCAGTTATCATCGGAGAATTCGCTCCTGGTCCAGGAACATCAGCAGCACTTGTAAAACAGAGCAGAGCGACTGCTTCAATTTGCCCCGGGAGAAAAACTCCTCATATTACTTCCAACGTCCAGCTCCAAATTACTCACCAAGGACCCGTCGTGGTAACACGCTGAGGGGGGGATGTCGACTATGAGGTTGTGCATAATGACAGGGGAGATGCAACACATATTTACCACCTCAATCTCCTAAAAGCATGGAGAGAGGCGGTGCTGGTTTCTCTGGTCACGAATATATCAGAGAGCGATGAGTTGGGACTGGCGGTACACAAAGCGAACAATCCTGCCTTCCTCCATTTTGAGAACCATTTCTCACCCTGCCAGAAAGCCAAGGTTGCTGTGTTGCAGAAGTGTTATGCTGATGTGCTTCTCCCCCCTCCCCAGTGCACACGAACCTCATACAGCACCGCATAGTGGCATCTCCGGGCATGACAGTACGCTCATGTCCATGTCGGCAGCCCAAGCACAAAAAGGAAACTTCAGGCAGAAGTCAAGGCCATGCTGGGATTGGGTGTAATAGGAGTCTAGAAGTGACTGGTGTAGCCCCATCGTTCTTGTGCATAAGTCCATTGGGTCTATAGGGTTCTATGTAGACTATCGCAAGGTGAATGATGTATCCAAGTTTGATGCCTCTCCAGTTCCGCAGGTCTACGAACTCCTGGACCAGCTCAGTTCTACTCACTTCTTTATGACATTGGGTTTAAACAAGAGCTAATGGCAGATTCTCTTGTCTCCAGAGTCAAACAAAAAAAAAAACAAAAAAAAAAAAAAACCCCAGCTTTCTCTACATCAGACGGTGTGTACCAGTTCGTGACTCTTCTGTTCGGGTTGTTCTGAGCTCCAGCTGTATTTCAGCGCCTCATAGACCGGATGCTGTGGCCACATGCTGTGTATGCTGCAGTCTGCTTGGATGATGTGATTAATTATCCACAGTAGCAACTGGGACCAGCGTGTGGCAAATAGCGGCAGTGCTTGAGCCTCTGAGGCAGGCGGGGCTCACGGCCAACCCGAAGAAGTGCGCGGTCAGGCGCAAGGCTGGATTATGGACTGGGCATACCGAGCGAGTGCCCCGGGGCCCTGGCCCCAAAAGGTCAGGGGTATTGTGTTTGCGTATAGTAGGGATCCCCAATCATACCCTACAAGGGGACGTTTGTTCCAACCCTGCGTTGCAATGCAGGCCCCAAGCTAGTCTCTATTGATGCGGGGGCCCCAAGCTACAATCTCTACTGATGCAGGGCCCCAAGCTACAAAGACTGTATTCATGCAGGGCCCCAAGCTACAGTCTCTACTGATGCAGGGCCCCAAGCTACAGTCTCTACTGTGAGCTGCTATTCTCATCTCTGTTTGTTTCGTGATTCAAAATTGTGTTGTGCTTTGTAGTCGCCATCCGAATCCCATGCAGATTGGCATAGCGACGACTACCATGTTGGGTATTTGCATTAGTTTTACATTTAACAGCGTTTAGCATTGTTTGCGTAACCCATCTGACAGGGTGGGGGGGGGCAATGGATGTGCATGCCCCGGGGCCCCCTGGTGGGTTAATCCGGCCATGGACTCGGGCAGCAGAAGGTACGCTATCTGAGGTACCGCTTAGGCGGTGGGATGGTGTACCCGCAGATAGATAAGACCGCAGTGATTGCGGCCAGCCCAAAGCCTAAGATGAAAAAGCAGGTGGGGGCATTCCTGGGACTGGCCCGCTATTTATAGACAGTTCATCCCCACCTTTGCAGAGCTAACCGACCTCACCCAAAAGGCTGTTAGGTGGTGTTCGAGAGGGTTAAACAAGGCCTCTATGGGAAACCGCTGCTCAACACACCCAACTTCTCTCTCCCTTATGACTTGCAGACCGATGCGTCGGACAGAGGGTTGGAGGCAATTTTGTCCCAGGAGGTGGAGGGAGTCGATCACCCGGTGCTGCACATAAGCCACAAGCTGGTGGAGAGGTAGCGGAGGTACAACACCGTAGAAAAAGAGTGCCTGGCCATCAGTTGGGTGGTCAGTGCCCCCCCGCTTCTACCTCCTGGGACACTCATTCACCCTCTGTTTGGACCATCCCCTGCTCCAGTGGCTCCACTGCAGGAAGGATGCCAACGAGCGGATCCCCCATTGGTATCGGACATTACAGCCGTTAAAGTTCAAGGTGTCCATAGGACGTGGCCAATTTCCTCTCTCGCTCAGGGGAGGGGGTGGAGGTTGGCTATCGGAAGGATGTGGTAGTGGGGTGAGATTTAGCCTTAGCTGTAAGCGGACAGAGAGGGGCATGGGTCGTGGGCGAGCAGACGCGATGAGAAGCCCCTGACTACAGCCTGCAGATCGGTGACATGTTCAACGTTGGCTATGCTGTGCGCAATGTGGGCGGAGTCGGTGACGAGCTCAATGTTTGTACAGTAATGCATGCGAGAACGCCGGTGTCGGTATTTGATCTACTCGCCGTGCTCGGGGTCCTGCGACTGCAGATGACATCACTACTTCACGCATTAGGCTTGGGTAGGGGCTAGTTCAGTTTAGGAACGGCGGAAAACAGTAGCTTGACGTTAGACGCAGCTCGGGCCTTCGGCCCTCGCACGCGTCCGCTCGTCCAGGACCCGGGTCCTGAGCCTGCGGCCTCGCTCCTTGGACGCAGCTCGGGCCTTCGGCCCTTGCACCTTTACTAACCAACTCTACGTCAACGTGGATTGTAAAAACCACACCGCTAAATAACTATAAAGCTAGCGTTAACAATGCTAGCTAGCAACATAATGCTAATGCATAATGCATAATGACTGCTGTTTCATGCTAGCTAATGTTCGTGCAATGGCGGGAATCGCAAACCAGTGAACTTGAGGACGCCCACCGATCTGCAGGCTGCAGTCAGGGGTACTTGGGCGCGATAGCGAGGCTAGCGACGAGCCTCAGGTGTGGCAAACGACTAACCTGTCCTTTTATACACTGTAGTCAAGCTGGGTGCTGGACTGACAACGACACAAACAGACACAGTGAGAGAACACAAGCAGAGGAAGAGACTCTGGGAGAAAAGGAGAGACGAAGGGAAGTCTACAGCACTGTGAGCACCGGCATGTGAAGCGTGCAGGCATCGAACTCTACGTTAAACTGAGTAAATAAAAGAAGCCTGTGTTTCCCCCCCAAAACCTGAATCTGTCCTTCATCTCAGAACCCTCTCGTGGCAACAGACCTTGCCACGCATGCACATTGGCACATGAGAGAGATGGAGTGTGTGTGTGTGTGTGTGTGTGTGTGTGTGTGAGGACCTCGTCCTCTCCAGTGGGCGGGAGATGGTGGGGGAACGGCTTTGGGAGTGTTAGGGAAGGCACTTTATAAGAGTGCTGCCCAGGTTATGTTTACTCTGTGTGGTTCACCACTTACGGATCATATCGCAGAGCTTGATTCTGCTGCTCTGACCTGGGGAAACCCGATAGCATCAGCTCACAAAACAGGTAAAGTATGACTATTCACTGTTAACCACAGCAGGATAGCACATACACCAAAGCAGCCGCTGATTTCCGCAGGAGCCGTCTCCCTCACCGTGCTCCTGCTGCTCTAGGGTTAAGGCGGAGACAGAATAGTGTGAATTCAAAAACATTTCCTCAAACACTTCCAGCTATTTTGGTAGGAACGCAAGCTGTGACTGAACTGACCTTGTGTTAGGTCGCCAACAACAGAACCCAGCCATCACATAAGGAAAATAAAAGGGGGGGGGGGTGTTTATTTGCTCTCTGTTTGAAACGTGATTCACCTGTGTTGCATGACCCTGGAAAAACAGGGGAAGGGTTGGCAAATTAAAACCATCTTGGTACACGTCTGCGTGTACATGTTCTCAGTGTGGTCTCTGAAGTCCCAGGTTTGCCCAGCACCGCTTTCCTGTGGGCTTATTTCTCAGTGGTGAAGCCAAAATCCCTGCCCTATGTATGTATATATATATATATATATATATTATTTTTTCCTTATGTGAGGAAGATGAGGATGAAAACGAAGGAACTCCTGGCCCTGCTCTTCATGGTCCGTCTGTGTGAGGTGAAGGGATGGAAACGGAAGACCAGAGACTGGGACGCTAAAGGTCAGGGATTTCACCCATCTCCGCTTACAGAAACCTGCATTTGCCGCCTTTATTTACTCTGGGTCATTTCTGTTGTATGCACTATAATATATAGGTATGTTGTGGCTGTATACTCCTCGGCCTTTCAGGCTGTGACTGAGCATATCCATCTCTAACAGAGCACAGCCCCGCCAGCACTTGCTCCAACCTGACCCAGGTATTGGACAACTGGAAATTTGCCATCATGACGCAGGTTAAAGACCTGCTTGTCAACGACCATGCATCTGTCCTTCCCGAATACAACAGGTGGGTCACAATGTCTCCGGGGTGGACTGACTGTGCTGCTAATAGGGACAATTCAGTGCTATGAAATAGGAGGCTTAAAACACTGAAGGGGGGGGGGGTAGAGGAGGTGTGGGAAAAGTGCAGCAAATAGCTGAAAGCTCATGAGATCATTGTGTGTTGTGTTCTTCCCCGCAATTACGTGACTTGCTCGGAGTTGGGTCGATTAGTTCAGTGGCCCTCCCAGTTTGCCGGTGTAATGAGCTCACTGTTGAACGAGCACCAAAGGAAAACTGGAGATGTTTCAGCTTCCTGTTCTTGCGATCTGGAAACGCTTTGGCACAGACTCCTCCAGAGCTGCCGAGTGTTACTTTTAACACGTATTTTTAGACCAAAAGAGTTCACGGCCCACATTGAGAAACATGTTTCGTGTGAGTAATGTCGCGTTATTCAGCGTGCTATACAGGATGGACAAAGGGCCGAGGGACGTTTCTTGAATTTGGCCCACTGAGCAGTTAGTACATATCTATCTTTTTTTTTTCATTCTTCCACTTTCCCCATCTGCTATCTTAATGTTTCCTGCAGATGGCGTGGCTGTGTTTTGCATCCTAAATCACTGTGGTTTCTTTTTCATGCAGCCGAGTTTGGCTTCTTACTCACCTGCTGGTCTGCTCAGCAACCCCCTTGCCTTCCTTTCTGTTCTTGCGGAGCTTTAATAATGTTGTCTTAGTTCTTTTACCCGGACACTCTCAAAGTGAAACGCTCACGCCCCCTTCCCGCTGCTCTTCTGTGACGTCATTTGACCAGGATACAGCCCCTGTCGGACGCCCTGGGAGACCTGTACAAGCAGTTCAACTCCCTGAAGGAGGAGCTCGGAGGGCTGACCGCGAAGTTCGACAGGGTGGAGGCTTTTGTGGACGACCTCCAGGCGGGAAAGATCCCCCCACCGCAGCAGTTCATCCAGCGTCTCGCACCCAGGGTCGGGCTGAGACCCCCGCTACGGGCACGGGCGAGGGGTCCAGAAGGCGGGGAAGTCCCCAGGGCGATGCCCGTCGTCAAAAGGGGGAGGAGACTTCTCCGAAAACCTTAAAACTGTTTACATACGGGCGTCCGGGTGGCGTGGCGGTCTATTCCGCTGCCCTACCAACACGGGGGTCGCCGGTGCGAATCCCCGTGTTACCTCCGCCCTTACAAAAAAATAAAATAAATAAAAAATAGCATGCTTGAAGTTTATTTTATTAAGTAAACTTAAGTAAACTTCAAGTTCAAGTAAAGTTCAAGTATATGTACTAGTAGTATACTTGTAAGTATACTTAAGTATAATTTTTTTGAATTTTTTAAGTTTAAAATAAGTATACTAATAGTACACTTGAATAAACTACCTTTTCTTGGTCGGGCGTCTCTGCAGACATAATTGGCCGTGTCTGCGGGTGGGAAGCCGGATGTGGGTATGTGTCCTGGTCACTGCACTAGCGCCTCCTCTGGTCAGTCTGGTCAGGGCGCCTGTTCGGGGGGGGTCACTTGAAGGGGGGGATAGCGTGTTCCTCCCACGTGCTACATTCCCCTGGTGAAACTCCTCGCTGTCAGGCGAAAAGAAGCGGCTGGCGACTCCACATGTATCGGAGGAGGCACGTGGTAGTCTGCAGCTCCCTCCCCCGGGAAGAGAGGGGTAATTGGCTGGATACAACTGCAGAGAAAAAGGGGGGTGGGGTGGGGGAGGGGACGATCTGTTACATACGACCTGTTGTCATATAAAAGAATATTTTTTATATTGCAAAGAAATTGTGTACACTGATATATATATATTCTTATATTTAATGATCTGATATATGTATTCTTATATTTAATGATGATCAGATTATATTGTCTGGGAAGATGTGATGTGAAAAACTGATTAGATGTGTAAGCCAAGTGGGGACGATGGTGCAGTTGTTTAATATAATGTCCTTTGTCATTTAGTTTGGGTTAAGCTTAATTGGTAATTGGAAATAATTGATATGATTAAAGAGTTGAACGGATACTATATCAGTACATAGGCGTTTCTAATCACAAGGAGTCATCAGTTCTGAATCTGTTGTGTAACTCTGAGATCATGTTACTCTGACGTATTTTACACAATCCCGACTGTTGACGAATGGAAATCTATTCTAGTTTAATGTCGTTATTGTACCGTGGAAGAAGTTAAAGTGGCTATCTGAGAATGTGGTTTTATCATTTCACCAAACAATTTATCACCTGATGATATACGTGTTAATATTTAGTGATAACTCGTTGAGTAAATGTAAGGTTTGGTGCATTTCAAAGTATCCAACATTTAATCTTTACAAAGAATACCATGAATCAAAATACCACTGAATGAAAAAGTATTTGATATAGGCTTGGAGACAAAACAGTTTTAAGCATCTTTTCGTACAGGATGATTTTTTGCTGTTTCCATGTTCAAACGCATGAAGAACGTACGCAAGATACTGTATAAATCACATGTATCTTGTACACAATATACTGTATGAATCACATGTATCTTGTACACAAGATACTGTATGAATCACATGTATCTTGTACGCAAGATACTGTATGAATCACATGTATCTTGTACACAATATACTGTATGAATCACATGTATCTTGTACGCAAGATACTGTATGAATCACATGTATCTTGTACACAAGATACTGTATAAATCACATGTATCTTGTACACAAGATACTGTATGAATCACATGTATCTTGTACGCAAGATACTGTATGAATCACATGTATCTTGTACGCAAGATACTGTATGAATCACATGTATCCTGTACACAAGATACTGTATGAATCACATGTATCTTGTACACAAGATACTGTATGAATCACATGTGGGAAACAGTAACTCATTGTTGCCATCATTTTAACAGTTATTGTATGACTTGGAAGTTAATGTGAAAGTTTCCGTTATATTACCACGAAACTTTCATAGTCGTTATTTGTCCCGTCTTCCCACACTTGTTACATTTTGCATTATTGCTCTTTTTGGAGATTTTTTTTCTCTTCTGCCTTTTCTTTTGTTTCTTGCTTCTGTTGTAATTTATTTGGGTTTTTTTTACTGTTCGTTTTCTTTCAGTCACATGTGTGATAATACTTCTGCCTCTGTGATACTGTATTTTATATTCCTTAAAGAGGTAAGAATCACACTTTGATGCATTTAAGAGGACAGATTTGAAGTCACGTTGATTTCATTCAGGTACTTGGTAGAGGAAAAAGGACACGGTCTGTTTTTACCGCTGGGATTTATGTGAAAGTTCATGAAGAAATGAGAAATGTTTTATGTAACTTTTGATTCTTGGGCTCCATTTAGTAAAACTGTAACTGTTTATAGTTTTCATGTTAACAGATATTAAAGTATTGTCTTTAACACAGTTTTTATAATCATGATTTAGTATTGAGTCAACATCAGTCACAAACCCCAAAAGCCGAAGTGTGTAGTCAGGAGGCTTTCGTCACTGTGCTACCCACTTTTTAACAGAGCTGTCCCATGTCAGACAGTAATCTACCGCCGAGTCTCCCTCTTCCACACTGGTGATGATCAACATCGACTGATGGTTAGATGTGAATTTAGGAGACGAGAACCCAGAGCCCAGAGCCGTAAGTAACAGAGCTCCGGTCATGGTAAAAACTCAGTACATACTGAGGAACTCCACCTGGAACCATTTCAGTTGCACTATCATTCACACTGCCCCAGGTTACAGTCCATGGTCGAAGTATCTCCCCTGTTCCGCATCACAACAGAGGGCTTCTGGGTCACCAACGTCACACCACTCACACCTGGGAAACAACAAGAGCACATGGAGCCAACAGAAACAGACAGGCTGGTGAGCCCACCATGAGGTCAAAGCTGCAGAAAACGAGTCTCCTTACATGTTAGAGCGGTGACGGGAGAGCAGAGGGTCACCAGCATGTTGTCACTGTATGGTGAAAAGGTCACTAGAGATGTTACTGGTTAGATGCTAGGTTAGTAGGTTTAGACTGTGAGGAGCACAGAAGATGGCCAGTTTATAAGAACACCAACTGAGAGGAGGAGGAGGAGGAGGAGGAGGAGGAGGAGGAGGAGGAGGGGCTTTGTTGCATCATTATTATAAAATATCCTCCATTATTAAAAACACACTGGTTAGTTGTAATTTAACTTAACAAAACCAACCAAATAAAAATAGCATGGTATGAGATCTTATCATCTGAGGAAAAAATAAAGTAATGGGTCTCCAAAGAAGACCTTGAGTTATCAGAAGATAACTGTTGTAAACTCGAACTGGCTGGTTCCATATGTACAGTAAAACCAACACCGTAGTTGATGTTGTATTAACGGTTTTAATGACCTGCACAGTCTGTTCAGATGAAATAAAGGTTTTTATTCTTTCCTAGTCAGACCTAGCCTCAATTTACATGGAGCTCTAAATGAGGAAAGGAGACCTGCAGGCGTTTCCTGGGTAGAGAGGAGGATGATGGTGATGTCTCACTGACAAGAGGGGAAATGTCATGTACAATATCCACTCAGTTCGTCTGCTTCTATTTACACGTTTTTGTGACAAACTTTCTCACTAGTTTAATCTGTAATTTTGTGATTGTAAATCAATATTGATCTCTGATGAAGGTTCATATCAAGTGCAGCAGGTTAAAAAAGCATCTGCATTGTTATCATAAGTGACTATGTTAGTTATGTTTTACTAGTGCTCAGAATATAGTATATATATACAAACATCTAATCAAACGTTTATAATATGGTATTCAGATGAAGACTAATGAGTTACAGCCATCTGGATCTTCTTCTTGTTCTTTCGGCTGCTCCCATTTGGGGGTCACTACAGCGGATCATCCGGTTCCATCTCTTCCTGTCCTCTGCATCTTCCTCTGTCACACCAGCCACCTGCATGTCCTCCCTCACCACATCCATAAACCTCCTCTTTGGCCTTCCTCTTTTCCTCTTCCCTGGCAGCTCCATCTTCAGCATCCTTCTCCCAATACACCCAGCATCTCTCCTCCACACATGTCCAAACCATCTCA
>NC_079220.1:49608365-49698365 GCF_029633865.1 Lampris incognitus | reverse complement strand
CTTGGCCAACACGAGGCCGGGCTTCATGCTGCATGTGCCGGGCCTGAGCTGTGCCGGAGTACCTGGCCTGCTGGTTCAGCACCACGGACAGCTCTTCCCCCAGAGGGTGGAAAGGGGGCCCAGGCGCCCGGACAGGTTTACCGTGCTGGGGGGGAGAAGGTGTAGGGGGCGCCATTCCGCGCTTTTCAGAAAATAAAGTGGCCCCCCCCCACCCCCCCGTGTGTAGTTATGAGGACGTGTCTATACGTACAGGACTACGATGCGTCCCCCCGCCGACAGAGCAAACAGAGGACCGGTTGACACGCCGGCCTGCCGTCAGTCCAGCCCAGCGGGACCGTCCTTCAGCTGTCCGGGCCGAGGCCCGTGCAAACGTGGACGGACAGGCAGCGTACGGGTGTGATACGTGACAGGACGTGTTGCGGCAGACGCGGACGGGTCCCCAGACACGTGTTGCGTTGTGCGCACATTTTACGCGAGGCGGCGGACGCAGCCACGCCTGATGCCAGCTAGTGACCAGACCAACCAGAGAAGAAACGGGTCATCGCTTGTTCTCGAACCTCCTAACCGCACTGAACAGAGAAGCCGACCGCTGCTGACAGTTTCATCCCCCCCCCCACCCCCACCCCGCTTTGCACGACACCGAGCATTTTCGGTTACGTAAGTCCGACTCCGGGGAGGCTGGGAGAGAGGGGATGGAGTGGGTTCACCTTGTGATGGGAGACCTTGTATGTCTCTTCTTCTTACCCTTTGCGTGATGATGTCGAGGGTGTAGCGCCACTGTCGAAACCCTTGTTCCCCTTGGCTGGTGGTGGGTGTGTGTGTGTGTGGGGGGGGGGGGGGGCGGGGGTGCGTGCATGTTAAAAAAGAGGGGCAGGGAGCGCGAGAGAAGGAGAACGAGAGAGTTTTCCTGTTTAGAAACGAGGCGCATGCAGTATTCAGCCCATCACCGGGCTGTGCGTCATTTCTTGTGATGGCACTCGGAGGAGCCGGAAGGCCCCCGGGAGCCGGAGAACAGCATCCTACATGGCTCCGCGTGGTCCACTTTGGGGGGGGGGGGGCTGGAGGTTGTGTTGGCGTTTTGGTCGACGCCAGGGGAGACAGGGGGAGCGTCGTGGGTCATTCCCGGGAGGACCGCGTCCTATTCGTCAGCGACGACGACTCGCTCGAGTCCAAAGCGCGCGCAGCCTCGGCCAGGGGACTGGAGGCAGACTGGGGGTGTACACGTGCTTACAGCAGAACAGCATTAGGCCCCGTGCTCGGGAGAAGGATTGGGAATAATTTATAGCTTGTGCAGGGGGGTTGGGGATCAGCACAAGCCAAATGAACTTCTGGAGGAAGGGAACTTGGTGTTTACACGTGTTTGCCTTGCGGTCTGCTCTTAGGGATGTTTGTTAGGGAGTGTTTGTATGTTGCTACACACGCACGCACGCACGCAAGCGCGCGCACGCGCGCACGCACGCCCCCTTATCTGCTATATACATGTTGTGAAAAGGGGAAGGAACAGTTATATAAACAGCCGCACACGCGCACGCGCACGCGCTTACACGCGCACACACTAAGATTTCCTCTGTGCGTAAAAATGCTTGTCTGAATCCTGTCGAGCGCGTGTCTCCGCCGTTCCGTGTGCACACGGTTTGCACATGTATCGCGTGAGCGTGCGCCAGCTCGTGACCTAACGAGTCGGAGGTCCAAATTCTGCCCTCCGCAGTTTCTGCGCGGACTCCCCGTCAGTGCCGCGCGTCCGTCCTGAGCTCGCAGAGTCAGCGCACGCGCTGGGAGTTCACCAGCGTGTCTCCAGCGTTACCGCTGCCAGACGACGTTGCGAAATGTGTCCCCTCTCTCCCCCCTTCTTCAAGAACCCAAACGTTTCCTGTTTATTTAAAACCTCGACTTCATGCTGTTCCTCATCTCTTGACTTTTTTGTTGCCTTTTTGTTATGTAGTCCTGTTCTACTTGTTGTTGTTTGAAAGCGAAGAGCCTCTTCGCTGCCTTTACGCGAGGAGGAGGCCGGCGGTGAAGGGATGGGTTTTAATCCTGATTAATCTGAATAAGTGTTCATTTTCTTTTCAATGTCACGGTTTCTCACTGACCGGCGTGTAATGCTGAGTATTTTTCTTTCCCCCCCCCCCCCCCGAGTTGAGTGATGCTTCCCGCTGTCTTACTGCAGGGCCTCGTATTAAACCCTGCTCCATAGGCTGGTGCTGACGGGTCGCAAGGCAGGACGGCCTCCTCCGGGTTTGACAACCCTAAAAGTGACTTGAATTTGCTGCGTCCAGAACAAATAAGATCAACATCCGACGTACTGAGAATGAAACAGTCCACGTCTATGTCAGTGGTTCCCATGCAGTCCAGGTCCTCGGGCCCTCCCCGGTACTGGTAGTTTTCTATTCTGCCAGGGAGTTAATTATGTTCCGCTACCGTGCCAGATCTAAAAGCTGCCTGATTAAATGGCTGCAGTGAATAGACAGCATAGAAGACCGGCAGCATGCTGGGGTGACCGCTGGTCTATGTCGAGCTTGACCTGGGAACTCATTCACTGTCACAGAATGAAACAATGGTGGCCTTCACTGGAAAACCTTCTTTTATTGGGGGTGGGGGGGGGTCTAAGCTTATTCACTTTTCCACTCAGGATTTATTTAAAGCTGAAATCTGTGGTTTCCCCGATCTGTCCCTGACTTTGCCAGAGAGAACTACAAAACAAGGCGTAGCAGCAGCCATTGTGGCTTGTTTGCCATCACCTCAGTGGTAAACAGTTCCCACCCTTGCAAAAATGGCCTCCTCAGGCCGAAGCTAACACAGGAAATCTAGTGCAAACTACATCTAACTGTACGGGAACACTGTCACGCTGTAATATTGAATGTAGAAATGGCCCATTTGCTGTCCAACACAAGCATCACCACATTGTCATCACAATTCAATCTCTTTTTGTGATATTGGGCTATACAACTAAAACTGACTTTTCCCTGCTTTAGAAAGGTGTTTGGCGCTGCACCGGTGTTCATCCTACCTAGTCAAAAAATTTCAACAGCAGTATGTGGAGAGCGTCTCCATCCATGATATAAATTCCAGTCATTATTATTGCATAGGTGCTCCATTGTTCCAGATGGATAAAATCCAGGATTTCAGCTTTATGCCTTGTGGTTGCTAGACAAGTGGTACCTGCGTCATTCATCATCACATGGCACCAATTAACAATAACATGACTCAGCTTCACACTTGGTCACAGCCAAATGTGGTCAACGTGACAAACAGTACAAGCTGTCAACCTCCATCTGTGTATTGAAGTGGCTCGTCTGCCCAGTGAGGTACACCTATTTAAAAACAAACCCCGCCCCCCCTTATAGATGTGCTTGTTTCAGCAGGCTAGGGAACAGAAACTTAGGAGCTCCACCACCTTCTTAACCATATCTCTGAGAAACTTGAACTGCAGCCCATTATTGTGTCCCTCTTCTATGCTTCCTTGCTTTTGGACCGTGGCTCCAAAGACGGAATCATTAACATGAAAACATTGAGTACCGAATTAACGTGTTGCTCGGTATTGTTTATTAGTATTAAACACGGCCCACTAGCACCTTCCTCTCTGACCAGAGTGGTAAACAATCTTCTACCTACTATGGACTGTGATTCCACCTCTGTCCTTCTACTACTGGACCTCAGTGCAGCCTTTGACACCATTGATCACTGTATACTATTAGACAGAATAAATTGCAATTTTGGCCCAGCTGTTTTTTGGTTTAAGTCCTACTTATCTGGAAGAACACAGTACAGTGCATCTACCAAAATAAGATTACATCAAAATTATCTGATATTAAATATGGCATACCTCAGGGCTCGGTTCTTGAACCTCTACTTTTCACCTCTTGGCCAAATTATACGCAGTCATGGAATAAATTCCATTGCTATGCAGATGATACTCAGATGTATGTACCTATAAGGGCTGATGATCGTACTCAAATGAATAATTTAGAGGCCTGCTTGGCTGCTCTGAAAAACTGGATGTCCCTAAATTTCTTGCTTTTACTCTGTGATTTCACAAAGTGTGGCAGCTAAAAATCTTTGTATTATGTTTGATCCCAGTCTTTCCTCTGATAAACACATTAATGAAATCAAAAAGACTACCTTTTTCACTTATATAACTGTAATGGAATAATAACATAGCTAAAATTCAGTCTTTCCTGTCCATGGCTGATGCAGAGACATGCATTTGTTTCATCCAGACTTGTTACTGTGATGTTGTTTTGAGGTCTGCCACATGCTAGTACTAAACATTTTCAGATGGTTCAAAATGCTGCACCTAGAATCCTAACTAAAACTAGAAAATTTGACCATATTACACCAATTCTTGCCTCCCTTCATTGGCTTCCTATCCATGTTAGATCAGACTTCAAGGTGCTTCTGCTGACTTATAAAATCCTAAATGGGTTTGCCCCATCTTACCTCTCTGATCTCCTTAAACTGTATGTTCCATCTTGAGCTCTCCACTCTCAAAATACAGGGCTCCTGTGTGTACCCACAATTAAAAAAGAAGCCAGCTGGTGGCAGGACCTTTTCCTATTGTTACCATTCTTGTGGAATAACCTGCCTGCTGCCGTCAGACAATCAGGGTCTATTCAGTCATTTAAATCCAAACTTAAAACTCATCTTTCTGCCTTAACCTATAATTAGTTGGCTTTAAATGGAATTCTTCAAAGCCTGTACTGCATGGCAGGTTGGATTCTGTCTCAATGAATTCACTAAACACCCCTCTACCAGTGAGATCATAAGAGTATTGACTACTGCAACTGTTCTCTTCTTTCATGTCTTTCCTCTTTCTTTCTCTGCATATGATGCCTTCTCCTTTTTCTTCTCCTGTGTGTGTGTGAATGGTGCGATGTGAGTCTCCCTCTCATGCACGTGTAGTCTGTCCTCCTCCCAGGACTCCATGGTGATGGTGGTCGCCACCTGGATGCTACTTGGCATCCTCCTCATCACATTCTTTATATATCTCATAAATCCATATGATTTTGTTATCCTGTTTCAACGTTCTCTCTCTCCGGCGTTCGGCTAAGGTCTCTTCTTGTCCATTCTCCCGTGTATGTGAATGGTGTGATGTGAGTCTCCCCTGTGTGCACGTGTAACTCTGTTCTCCTGCCGGGCCTACATGGCGGTGGCGGTCACGTGGCTCAGGTTCTAGGCTGTTCCGGTGGCATCTGGACACTGCTCGGTGTCCTCCTCATCATATTTTTCATATATCTTACGATTCTATTATAATTCTGTTATCCCCTTTCAACATTTTCATCTGGAAATTGTTTTATTCTGTAAACACAACATCCCTTGCATGTAGGTTCATCTTGGGTGGGAGTGAGCGCTCTCCTCTGTTGCTCTCCCGGAGGTTCTTCCTATTTTTTCTCTCTGTTATTTTTTTTTTAGGGAGTTTTTCCTTATCTGATGTGAGTGTCTAAGGACAGGATGTTGTACGGCTCTAACCCCCCACCCCCCCCCGGAGCAAATGTGTAATTTGTGATATTGGGCTACACAGATAAAATTGGCTTGACTTGACTTGTGTCATCTTCGTTTAGCGGCCTGAAAACTCTCGCGGCGTCCTGGGTGCAGCCGAGTGAGCCATGTATCAATGACAGACCTGAGGCCATTTAGATACACAGGGACAGGGATGCTGGGCCTGACATGCTGCTGCCCCGCTTTGGTCCTCTGGCACCATCCCCCCCCCCAGTTAATGACGGTCATCATGGCTTTCTGCAGGCCTCGTCATCACTTTGCCATCCAAACCCCATCAAAGTACAAGGCTGGATGAGCAGAGGGAGCGAGAGAGAGAGAATACCACCATACCCTTGCTCTTTTTCCTGTTCCTATTTCTCATGCTTCCCTCCGCCATCCTCCACTTTGCCAAGGGTGACTCGAGAGCTCAAAATGTGTTTTGCAAATGTTTTCTCGGAGGAGGCGAGAGCGGGTTGCCGCGGTTCTTCCACCTCTTCTGTGCTCCGTTCTTCCTCCCGACACTCATCCTCTCCATTTCAGCTCTGCCTCATCCTCCCTGTCTTTCAACCTCCTCACCCCACCTCTTCTGTTTTTCCCCTCCTGTCAGCTTCCTTCCTTTCCAACACGCCCTCCCAATCTCTCTCTCTCTCTCTCTCCCTCCCCCCTTTCCTTTCATTGCTAACTCATCGTCTCTGTCCTCCCCGCCCGGCCTGTAACAGAGGGCTGCTGTCAGCGGGTTTCCCTCTAGGGAGGCCAGCCTGAGTTGGAGAACAGAGGACTTCTCCTTGAACATGGCACACGCCCCCCCCCACCCCGCCCCCCCCACCCCCACAGTGGGCCCTCTGCTGGGGGAAGAGGGGATACCCGGCGTGGTCGCCTTCCTGAATTTGTTGACACTGTATCTCCTGTCGCCGCACGCGGTCAAAAATACACCGTTTACGAGATGACTGTTTTCGCACGGACACACACACACACACACACTGAACAAACAGTGTTGTGAGCCCTGGGATCTACACAGGCAGGCATCTCACGGTGAATGAACCCAAACTGCAAATGGGCCTAATCGTCGTGAATGACCCCAAATAGCGCTCACCTGGAACGAACGTCAACCGCCGTTCTGGGGGGGTCGCCCTGTTGAAGGCGCTACCTCTCACCACCCCAGTGCAATGGGAAATGTCTTAGGAGTCCTGCTAGCTTTCTGGGTTCATG
Organism: Lampris incognitus; assembly: GCF_029633865.1. Lineage (NCBI taxonomy): Eukaryota > Metazoa > Chordata > Actinopteri > Lampriformes > Lampridae > Lampris > Lampris incognitus. The sequence goes on along the minus strand of NC_079220.1, from coordinate 49,691,681 downwards.
CTTGTGTGTGTTTGCGTACATGAGTGTGTCACGTATATTCTTGTAACTCTACACCTGAAGACCACCGTTTCCCCTGTGCCCCTGTCAAGTCCAAACACATCTCCTCCATCCAGCCTCGCTGGCCTTCGCCAAGGCATACAGAGCCTTTGGTCTAGCATTTAAACGTCAGGATGACCCGGGTCCTATATCAACCTCCACCCTACCAGCCATCTACCCAGCCCACCATAAAAGTGGACGACCAAAATTCTTGAGAATGTGGATCACTCCCCCCTACCTCGGCAGCCTCCTCTCCTCCGAAGCTGGCATCGACTCTGAGGTCCTCCATCGCCTGGGTTGTGCCGGCGGCGCTTACGGCAGACTCCGGGAAAGAATCCTTGAAGACCGAGACCTAAAGGGCCAAACAAAACTCCCGGTCTACAGAGCTGTTGTTCTCCCCACCCCTGCTGTATGGAGCAGAGTCGTGGACCACCTGCAGCAGGCACCTGAGAGCCCTGGAACAACACCACCAAAGATCCTTACGAAGGATCCTGAGGATCAGCTGCAAGGACAGACGCACCACCATCAGCGTTCTGGAAGAAGCCAACATGACCAGCATCACCACCACAATGATGCAGCACCAGCTCCGATGGACAGGCCATGTCATCAGCATGTCCAACACACGTCCCCCCCAGACAGATCCTGTACTCCCAGAAGGAAGGTCAGTGAGCTCCTGGGGGCCAGAAGAAACGTTTCAAGGACAAAATCAAGACCAGTCTGAAGAAATTCAGCATCCCATCGACTACCTGGGGACACACTGCACTGGATGGACACATTGCACGTCATGAAATGAAGCTCCACTGTGCCGCAGAGAAAAAGCGACGGCACCGCAAGGAGAGAGAGAGAAAGGCTCAACCACCAACCACCATCCACCACCATCAACCACCACCCCCCTGTCCACACTGCACCAAAGTATGTGGATTGGCATCTTCAGCCATCTGAAGACCCACAAGTAGACAACCCAATGGAGAGGACAGTCATACTCGCTTCCAGTGACCGCCGATGATGATGATGATGATGATGATGATGATGATGGCCTGTAGTCGGGCATGAGTTTGAGTGAGTGGTTTCTTTCTTCTTCTTTTTTTTGCTGTTTGCGTCTGTATCCAATTCTGTGTGCGTGTGAATGTGTATAGTGATTTGAACCCCCACCCCAACCCCCCCATCCCCCAACCCCCCACCCTTCGAGCAGAGCAGACGGAGCCTTTTTGTTCGCCCCTGAAGAACTGCCCTGACTATACATGCCTACTTAGTGAAAAGGGTTCCTTCTGCTTTTCAAACTCCCCCTTTTCTAACTCCATCATCCCTGTCTCTAAGTCGCTGTCTGCCAATTCCCTCTCCCCATCACACACACACACACACACACACACACACACACACACACACACACACACACACACACACACACCAGTGTTCATTCACTCTTGGTGTTTCCCAACAGGAGCGTCCAGGGGAGGAGGAAGTGCGGCACAGTGCTTGAATAACCACAGCGGCAGCCAGATAGTTCAGACTAACTTCCCCTTTGTGACACCGCTAAGTCAAAGTGTGGCTGGAAGGACTGACTGGAAACCTAGACCCAAACTTCCTGCCCACTTTTATAGTAACACGCAGACTCGGTCACTGCGGCCTGCCGTCTGGCCGTCTCCCCGAGCCATAACGTCTCGGGTCCGGTCCTGCAAAATCGCGGAGGCCTCCTTCCTTTGCAGCATGGCCTCAGACTGGAGGTAGGCGAAACCTGATTGGGTGTCGAGCGTCGCATGGTCGCTGTGATGGTGGACGGGGCTGCGAGGGGAGGGGAGCGGGACCCCCTCCAGCGGGGATAGATACTCAGCGAAGACCCACGGTTTGCAAATGCATGGCAGAGTTGACGATACCTGGCAGTCAGAACGAATGTCCCTGGTTGTATGTAGGAATGTCTGTCCCTGCCTCATTGGCCATCTCTCTCTCTCTCTCCCCCCACTCTCTCACCCCTTCTTTTTCTTACTATCTTCCTCACTCTCTCCTTGGTGCTCTCCCCATCTCCCCCCCCTACTCTTTCTCAAGAGGATTTGATTGCAGCGCTGTTTAGTTTGGCCCCCTGCCCGTCCTGCAGGGCAGGGGGGTGGAGGATGGAGGTGGTGATGGGACTGGATGGGATGGGATGGGATGGGGGTGGGGTGGGACGGGAGGGGCGTCGTGCATGTGTGAACTTGTGTGCGTGCGCGCATCTGCATGGAGGCGTACGGCAACCACACCGGTAAAAAGAGACGGGAAGCGGACGGTCGAGAAAGAGATGGTTGCGGGGTGGGGGTGGGGGTGGGGAGGGGGGTTAAAATATGGCGCCTTCAGATTTGAACGTTCCAACACCTGGGACCAACGGGCCTCTTGTGTGTCCTAAACTGCAGAATTGCCCAGTTCCTCCGAGGGGCTCCACAACCTTGCCCTGTACTGTGACCCCCATCAAATACTTCCCACACCAGCTCCCTTCCTCCTCCCTCCTCTTCCTCGCTTTTCTCTCTCCCTCTCCCTCTCTCCTTCCATCCTCTCTCTCTCTCTCTCTCTCTCTGTTTGTCTATATGTTGTACGCGGAGCTTCTGCGAGCATCCGGCTGAATAGAAGAACGGTTGCAGAGTTTATACTATACGTATAGGTGCGCCGGGTAAATAGAGCGTAGCCTGATGACTTCCTCTCCTGCCACCGCGGTTATTTTAACCTGCAGCCGGGGCTGCATAGCAACAGAGAGCCCCGGCTCCCCGGATCGTGCCTTATTTATATGCTGACATGAAAAGCTCGCAGCCTCGCCTCGCACACCCACAACCTGATGTGAGGCAAAACTCCTTTCCTGTCCCGCGCTCACTTTTGGGCTATCTGTCTGTGCCCCCCTCCCTCCCCCCTCCCTCCCTCCCTCCCTCCCTGAGATCCCTCCTGATTAACTTCCTGTCTGTGCGTCTCTTTTGTCTGTCTGGTTGTCAGTCTGTCTCCCTCCTAGTGTGTTTCACCTGTGGATAGCGATGGCTGCAATGACAAGCGTTTTATGCCCTCTACCCCCCCCTCCTCCTCCCCAATCCCTGTCCCCCACCCCCCTCTGTCTCTCTCACACACACACACACACTCACCTGTCCTCCTCCCATCCCTCTTTTCTTCTCGTCGTCGCCGGCTTGGTGTGCGGATGTGGCGGGGTTGCTCGCTCGGCTGGTCTCCTCGCCAGGCTGTTAGGATATCGCCCACCTTCCTCCATTTCTGCGGACAGCCTTTTTAATAAAGGGGTGAGGGATGGGGGTGGGGGGTGGGGGGGGGCCCCCGGCTTTAAGTGCTTTATTTTCATTTTTGCGGCGCAGCTGGCGAAGTACTGTGTGCTCCTCCAGTATTTATAGAGGGACCCTGGGTCAGCGCTGCATCACAGCTCCCCGGGGAGATGCATTCCCCGAACAGCAGCACTCACGGAGAGAGGGGCGGGCGCGGGTTTTCCTCTGGAGCGGGCACGTTAACGCTGGCAGGGGGGAGACTTTCCAGGGGGGTTGGTGCTGCTGTCACGTTTCCGTCACCGGAAGGAGAAGGGTGACGTTGGTGGACAGCGAAATCTAAGTTGCGAAAGGAGGGATGGCGTCACTCTTCTATGCAGAGCGTGTTTGGGTTTTGAAGGATCTGATTGGCTGCGGCGTGGCAATGATGATGATGATGATGATGATGACAATGTGGAGCTCTTTCTGTTCTTTTTTGGGGGGGGCACCCCCCCCCAATTGTATCCGGCCAATTACCCCCATTCTTCCGAGCCGTTCCGGTCGCTGCTCCACCCCCCCTCTGCCGATCCGGGGAGGGCTGCAGACTACCGCGCGCCTCCTCCCATACCGGTGGAGTCACCAGCTGTACTTTTCACCCAGCAGCGAGGAGTTTCACCAGGGGGGACGTAGCACGTGGGAGGATCACGCTGTTCCCCTCAGTCCCCCCCCAACGAACAGGCACCCCGACCAACCAGAGGAGGCGCTAGTGCTGTGACCAAAACACTGTTTTTTGTGGATGCTATAGCTCACATGTGATATGGAGAAGTCTTTTACTGAGCGCCGTGCACTGTGACAGATTTCGATGGCGCACCGCAAGGGGGGGAGGAGCCTCGCCCCCGGACTGGCTGCCTTGTAATGGCCACCAGACATGGGCTTTAAGGCCTTGCTGAAAAAGGAAACGCTTCTGTCCAGCGTGTGGAGCTGTTAGCCCTGTTGGAGAGGTGCGCTATATGCGGATCTTATGTGCTACACCTCTTCCATGTTGCATCAACAGACCCAGGTGGGGAGGGGGGCTTAGTGATGACAGACAGAACTGTGGACCATCCATCTGGCCCGAGCCCCGTTATCTCACCACCGCTCAATTACTAGCATCCTTCAGGCTCTCTCTGTGTGTGTGTGTGTGTGTGTGTGTGTGTGTGTGTGTGTGTGTGTGTGTGTGTGTGTGTGCATGTTTAACTATCCTAACGTGGACCAAATGTCCTCCTTAGGATAGAAAAACCAGAAACCACCTACCTTGTGTGGCCATTTTAGAGGTCCTCACAAGGAAAAGGGTCTATTTTAGGGTTAGGACTTGGTTTTAGGGTTAAGATTAGAATTAGGGTTAGGTTAAGGTTAGGGTTAAGGGTTAGGGTTAGGCATGTAGTTTGCATGGTTAAGGTTAGGGTTAAGGGCTAGGAAATGAATGCAGTCAATGAGGGGTCCTCATAAGGATAGTGAAACGAGTGTGTGTGTGTGTATGTGTGTGTGTGTGTAATAGCACACGTGGTAGTGTGTGCCTATGTGTGCAGGTGTATGTCTGTGACTTTCAATATGTCATCCTTCTCTCCAGCACATCCATCCATCCATCCGTCCATCCAGTCATCCATCCATCCATCCATCCATCCAGCACATCCATCCATCCATCCAGCACATCCATCCATCCAGCCAGCACATCCATCCGTCCATCCAGTCATCCATCCAGTCATCCATCCATCCAGCTGACTGAATTCAGTCAAGTTCAGTTCAATGCTAGATGGCAGTTAACATGTCACACGTTAGAAAAAAAAAAGAAAAATGCTTAGCAACAGCACAACAAATAACAATAAATAAGGCCTTAAAGTAACAGAGCGGTGGTCTATTTATATTCAGGGCCCCGCGTGCCTGTTTGGTTCCTGCTGGTAATTCAGCAACTTGTTGGCTTCTCGACAGACGGGGACAAGGAAATGTTTATATTAGTGGATCTCTATTAACAGCAGCTTTGCCCGGGTCGCAGAGGGGCAGATATGAAGCCCCCGAGTGACAGCACGCGGTGCATGGTGACAGTGCGTGTGCAGGGGGTATTGCATGTTGACACGGGGGGTGGGGTGGGGGGAGGCTTCCTCCCTCTGACCAGATGGGTAAACCGAACCTGTTTCCCACTATCAGCTCCTGCACAGCACGTCCTGTCAGGGCCCTGCTAGGCTGCACATTGTCATGTGTTGCTGTCCACTGCAGGAAAAGACTGAACGTGGAAAAGGGCACTTCCTGGTTTGGAGTGGTAATCTCCCTCCATTTTAATCCAAACACACACGCACACACACGCACACACACACACACACATGGTCTTTCAGCCACTTTCGTCGCGCTATAGAGGGCGGCGGATTGAGGCGAGCAGAAGCTGCCAATAAACAAGGCATCAGCAAAATGTCTGTCTATGCTCCAAATATTGGGGGGGGGAGAGGGGGGGAGAAAGGAGGTGGGGTGTTACCGCACCATGAAAACCAATCAGCTGCGCAGGGTCAGCCAACCAGGCTGTTACCATGGTGACGTGTCCGAGACTAACAAGGAAACTGTTTTTCCGCCCTCACCCACACAAACACGCCGCACGCACGCTTGTAGCTCGGCCGACCCGGCTCCCACGAGGACGCGGCGTGTTTGCCGTCCGTCTCGCGCCTCTCGCCCCCCAAAACGCCGGCTTGTCATTACAGGTGTTTATTTATGCTACACACGGGATCAGGCTAGGCTTTGGGTGTTTCGCGAGGCCGCAGGAGCTGGCGGGTCTGGGAGAGTGTTTTCTTTCGTGGTCCTTGTGATCCACGGTGTCAGGAAGCGAGATGGGAAAGTAGCCGCACCCAAAAAAAAAACAAAAAAAAAAAACCCAAAACCAAATCCCCCAGTAGACACATTACAATCAGCCCCGGTTCACCATACTTGTATATGTGTGCATGCATGCATGCATGGGTGTGTGCATGTGTGTGCATGTGTGTGTGCATGCATGTATGCGTGTGTGTGTGTGTGTGTGTGTGTATGCATGTATGCATGCATACATGTGCGTGCATTTGCGCGTGTGTGCATGCATGCATGTGTGTGCGCGTGTCTCAAGCCCTCGCCCATCGTTTTTGTCGTGCAGTCTCTCTCACCCGCCCTCTCTCGGCCTCTGTTTCGCCGCTCACCCACGCCGGCAGGAGGTTTAAATCAGTAAATCAGATTATATTGGGATGCTCCAAACAGTGACATCTGGCCCCTCTGCCCCCCCCCCCCCCCAGCCACCGCACTTAGCAGGAGAGGGTCTGACACATATGGGCCGCATGATGGCTGCAGTACAACACAAGGGGGAAACAACGCAAACGTAGCATGCTTGCATCAGGTCCGTTTGTTATTGACCATGGGGTGACCTAAAGCCTCTGCATGAGCTGTGACTCGTCTCCCGGGCTCATCGTGGGCTTCCTCTTCCTCACTAAATGGCTCTGAGGTATACGTGGGGTTACAAACCTTTCTTAACATGCAGCATAACAACTCAAACTCTTATCACGTTCTTTTAGGAATCAGTCACCAGATGCATGTTCATATACAGATGTGGTCGCATGGGATTGATTGCATTGTGGTAAATAAAATGTAGGTTAGGGTTATGCAGCAAACAGAAATGTATGATCAGTAACTCCATATGAGTAGATTACTCACCAATCATTAAGCGTTTATATTCATCGGGGTGTCTTTTGTTCTCCAAATGACTGGGCGGTATTGAACCTTTGGTTTGCAGGAGTATGAGTGCAGCGGGACCACTATGATCAAGCCACGGGAGTCTGCTTCCTTTATGGGTGGACAGGCCGGGTCAAGAATCTTGAGATTTCAATTGCATTTGTAGAGCACTCACCTATAAACTACTGCAGCTCGGCTTTTACCGAGTGGCTGATAATTATGCATCACATGCCCCCCCCCTCCTTCAAGCTGTTATTTATAGCCATTTTTTTTTCAAAAGCCACAAGTTTCTCCCCCCCCCTTCCTTTACTTGACTTAAGCATGGAGTCCTAGTGTGACGTTAACTTCTGACACTGTTATTACCCTCCGGTCTTGCAGATGGCGCTCCGCTGAGTGAGCTGTCATGGCCTTCCTCCTTGGCGGTGGTAGCGGTTTCCTTCTCTGGCCTCTTCACCTTTGTCTTCCTCATGCTGGCCTGCCTCTGCTGCAAGAAGGGCGACATTGGCTTCAAGGTGAGTTTGCTGCTGCCCCCTGGTGGGCGTGGGAGGGGCATCACACAGTTACACAGGGAGCACGACAAGGCTGGTTTTGGTGCGTTCTGGCTACAAATGACGACGACGACGACGACAGCAAAACAAAAGAAAGTAGATTATCACTCTGGGGTATCACATTATAACGTCAACACGTAAGCTGCTGCTGTCATCACTGAAAACGACCCTTTGATTGGGTGGTAGGAATGTGACCAAGGACGCGTCCTTGCCCCTTTCAAGCTGGCACACGTTGTGTTATTATTTCCCTCAGCAGGCAGCATGACTCAGCATGGCTGTGTTGAACATCAGCTGTAAACTAGGTGGGTGATGAGGGCTGACCAAGACTGGCACAGGCAGGGGCTGTTACTGATGAGGAGAGACACAGAGAGAGAGAGAGAGAGAGAGAGAGAGAGAGAGAGAGAGAGAGAGAGAGAGAGAGAGAGAGAGAGAGAGAGAGAGAGAGAGAGAGAGAGAGAGAACGAGAGCGAGACTAGACACTGTCAGATATAGTCATATGCACACACACACTCACGCACACAAGCATGCACACACACACACACACACACACACACGCACATCTCACATCCCAGGAGACCTTGGGGCCAGTGGGGGGAGAGAGAGAGAGAGAGAGAGAGAGAGAGAGAGAGAGAGAGAGAGAGAGAGAGAGAGAGAGAGAGAGAGAGAGAGAGAGAGAGAGAGAGAGAGAGATAGAGTACTCAATTGATAAATGACCCACCTTATATACACCGATCAGCAGAAACATTAAAACCACTGACAGGTAAGTGAATAACATTGATAACCTCGTTACAACGGCACCCGTGAGGGATGGGCTATATTGGGCAGGAAGTGAACTGTCGGTTCTTGAAGTTGATGTGTCGGAAGCGGGAAAAACTGACAAGTGTAAGGATCTGAGCGACTTTGACAAGAGGCCAAATTGTGACGGTATCTACGGAAAGTGGTCCAAGGAAGGACAAGCGGTGAACCGGCGACAGGGTCATGGGCGCCCAAGGCTCACTGATGCTTGTGCTTCTGGTCTGATCCCACAGAAGAGCTCCTGTAGCTCAAATTGCTGAGCAAGTTCATGCGGGCTATGATAGACAGGTGTCAGAGCACACAGTGCACCACAGCTTGTTGTGTATGGGGCTCCGTAGCCGCAGATCGGTCAGAGTGCTCATGGTGACCCCTGTCCACTGCCGAAAGCACCAACAATGGGCACGTGAGTGTCAGAACTGGACCATGGAGCAGTGGAAGAAGGTGGCCTGGTCTAATGAATCACGTTTTCGCTTACATCATGTGGACAGCCGGGTGCGTCTGCGTTGTTTACCTGGGGAAGACATGGCACCAGGATGCACTATGGGAAGATGGCAAGCTGGCAGAGGTAGTGTGATGCTCTGGGCAATGTTCTGCTGGTTAACTCTGGGTCCTGGCATGATGCTACTTTGACCCATACCACCGACCTAAACATCATTACAGACCAAGTACACCTCTTCATGGCAGCGGTATTCCCTGATGGCAGTGGCCTCTTTCAGCAGGATAGTGTGCCCTGCCACCCAGCAAAACTTGTTCAGGAATAGTTTGAGGAACATGACAAAGGGTTCACGGTGTTGCTTGGCCTCCAAATTCCCCAGATCTCAATCTGATCGAGCATCTGTGGGATGAGCTGGAAAAACAAGTCTGATCCACGGAGGCCCCACCTCGCAACTTACAGGACTTAAAGGATCTGCTGCTAACGTCTTGGTGCCAGATACCAGAGGGCACCTTCATAGGTCTTGTGGAGTCCATGTCTCGACGGGTCAGAACGGTTTTGGAGGCACGACGGGGACCTACACTATATTAGTCAACATTAGTTTTAATGTTTTGGCTGATTAGTGTATGTTCCAACACATAACGGATCCGCTTGATTGTGATTATAGATTTGGGTGGATAAACATTGATATTTATGGTACCCGTTTAGCTGGAAACGGTTAATAAAATATAGACAGCCTCGCCTCACCTCACTCAAAGCCCTTGAAGCCCTCTTCCATTCACATGTCCTCATTTAGCTTCATCCAAAGCTACTTCCAAAAGATCCAGCACAAAAAGAAAAGCAGGAAGTATTTGGAGATAGGGACCGGAGTCCACCCAGCGGTGCTTATAATGAGCACAGGAAAGTTATGGAGTCTTATGTGTGTGCGGGTGTTGTACGTATCCACCTCTGGCTCAACTCAGGCCACGTTACTGGTGTCTGATGAAGTAAGAATGTGTTTTTAATGATCTCCAAGATCAGTACCTTTGCTGTGGAGCTGACAGAGGGCTGTGCCATTGTAGTGGGTTCAGGCCAGTGTCTGACAATGGTTAACCTGTTAGTTTGACCACTCTGGATCACGGAGTCAGGTTACATAATACTAACTAGCATCTTCCCCATGGTTGGAGACACTCTCCATAGACTGCTGTTGAAATGTTTGGCCAGATAGGATGAACGCCGGTGCAGCGTAGTGCTGCGCGATTAATCTAATCACCCTGTGCAATTACATGACCGTAAAAGGCTGCAATTTGACTGGGTAATAAAGTGTCGCGTGTGTGAACGTCTGTGTGCATTCTGCATATTGTAACGTGCATAGATAGACACGTTAGCTCTTTAGTGGAGCGGTTAGCGATGTCGCCCGCGGTGCGGGAGCTACAGATTCGCGTCCCGGCTGCGGCGGTTGCCCCCGCCCCTCGAATTCGCTACAATATCTCCGCCCATAATTAAAAGATGACCAATCAGCTTCTGTTTAGGTAGTGAAGCGCTTGCAGTCTACGGTCACATGACTGTGCCGTTTGCAGACCAGAACCAGAGCCCTAGAAAGAGAGAGTTGCCTCAATGAGGGGGTCAGACGCGAGAGGGTCACGTGGTTCACGTAGCCGCCGAATAGCGCCAAACGAAGCTTGGCGGGTCATTTAAATGAACTGCTTAGCCGCGATTTCTGGCAACAACTAAGCAATATTTTCAGATTTTTACATTTATATATAGATATAGATATATTCCAACGTGACACATATTCCATGCGCATGTGTAGGAATTGACGAGCTGTCACGCTTTGAATTACATCGTTAATTTGATTCAAACGTGCTTGTAAAACGGTCATCATTAAAATGTCAACTGTAGCTTCTTACCGGTAAGTTAACCTTTGATTAATGCGAGAAACATACCTTCGCCATCGAAATCCTATGGCCCCGGGTCGCACCGTTTGGAACTATCCGGGGCGCCCATGATCCGCCATTGCTGTTAAATAATTGGCCCACTGACGTCTACGCAGTGACGTAACTCGCTCTTTCTAGGGCTCTGACCAGAACGAAAGAAAACAAAAATGGACACCGACGACAACGGACAAGTGAACGCTGATGAACTGGTTGCACAAAACAAAACGCGACCTCTGCTATAAGGCCAATGTTGGATTCGAGCTCGGCGACACTGAGCAGAGAGAGGTAGTGTGTAAAACATGCAAAACGGAAGTCGCTAAACGACACATTTGTATCGTTTGTCTAAGTAACGGCCACGAATGGCTAGACCCGCTAGCTAGTAGGCCCGCTAGCTAGCGTTCGCGTCCCGGCTGCGGCGGTTCCCGGCTGCCCCCTGGATTCACTGTACATTTGTTTGTTGTATCGCAATATTGTCCACAATGTGTGACTTTTTTTACCAAATCGTGGCGCAGCAAATAGGGGAAAAAAGGAATAAAATTTAGGACTGCGTGCCAATGCCGCCGTTGGGCTAGCTAGTGTAAACTACTAATAAGACACGTTAGCCCCGAGCTAACGGGTCTGACCCTTTAGCCGAGCGGTTAGTGATGTCGCCTTGTGGTGCAGTACACGCCGTATCGAATCCCGCACCGGGCAAGAAAATAACCGGTTACACTAGTCTACCGATCCTACAGTCAATATTACAGTAGAGCAGTGTTCCCACATAGTGTGGTGTGGTTTGTTTATACAGTAGACTGCCTGTGTGTTAGCCTTGGTCTGTGGATGCTAGTTTTTCCAGGGGTGGGGAGTGTTTACTGCTGGGCTGACGTCACACAGGTGACAATGGCTGCTTCACTTTGCGGTTCTCTGCCAAAGGACAGATCGGGGGGGAAATCACAGATCCAGGTATATTCAATAATGGAAAAAAAAATCTACAGGACAGATAAGCAGAGCCCCTGCCAGTCCTGACTAAAGGCTCCGTGAGAAGGGCATCGCTTGAGTCATCTTTCTGAAGCTACTATTTGGGCTTGGCAGATCATATCAGGCATCTCTTACCTCCATTTTACTCTCTTCAATTCCAGCTAAGAATGCAACTTGCCGGCGAAATACAGATAAATCTCAAGTGCTAAGGTGCTAGGTTTTGAAATAACATATTCTGCTGTAGTGCCCTAAGTAAATTAAAGGATTTTGCGGTCACCAGCAAAACCCTTGCTGTTATTGCAAGCCGGGATGAAGGTGTACAGGAACGCTGCACTTTAAACTTCATTTTTTCTTTTTGCATCTAACACTTGTCCTGTTCCTTTTTCAGTTTCAGTGGTAAATATCCCAGAACAGCATGACACACATATGTGTCTCGGCACTGAAATGCTCCGGGCCCTGCTATGGCTGGGGTTTGTCGTTGAATGGCTGACATGCGAGTCCAGCATTAGGGCACGGCTGTTAGCGAAATCGCACCATTGCACCATCCAAAAGGCATCATTATTTCCCATCTATCAGGGCGCTCTCACTGGAACGGGTAGTGTGAGGCTGAGTATTAAGTGCTTTCTAAACTGAAGGCTCTCTGGGGAGTTGTGGAACGCTGACTCACTGCCAGGTGCTCGCTTTCACACTTCACTTTGGGGAGGATAGCAGATGGTTCTCCTGAATGAGACACACAAACACATGCATGTTGCGTCTGTGCACACACACCCGTGCACTGGAGTGGTGTGAGTTTGTTCAGACAAACACGCACGCACACACACACACACACACATGCATGCATGTTGCATCTGCACATACACGTGCACTGGAGTGGTGTGAGTTTGTGCAGACAAACATGCACGCACGCACATACACATGCATGCATGTTGCATCTGCACATACACGTGCACTGGAGTGGTGTGAGTTTGTGCAAACATGCACACACACATGCTTATGCACACACAGACATGCATAGGCACACGCAGGCCCACTCACACACAATGATAAACGTGCACACACACACACACACACACACACACACACACACAGAGGCGCACACACGCATACATGCACGCTTAAATACACAAACAAATACTGCAACACATACACACTCATACATGGTGTGTTATCACACTGAGCCATTGAAGCTTCCTGTTGCAGTGGAAAAAAAAGGGAATGACTGCATAAAATCTAGTGTGCACCCACCCTTCCCCTCTCTCTTTCCTCTCCTGCTGGCTCCTCTTCACTATTTCTCTCCTTTGTCCCCTCCGTGGCCACCGTGGTGGGGCCAGGTTGGTTTTGGGTAGCAGCTCATTAGAAAGGGAACGGATGGACGGCCCAGTGCTTGTGAACAGAGTGCTATTGCAGGCCCAGCTAGCCAAACACAACCGCCGTCACAGCAGCCGCTAACAAGATGGACTGGAATCATTGTGGCCGGTTGCCGCTCCAGTACCAAGATGGTAATTTATTTATTTATTTGGGGGGGGGGTTATGCCCCTAAGATGTGTTTTTCCTGGTGGACATAAAGACAAGGAGGCTGTTATTTCTGGTGGTGTTGCTCCATTCGGTGAAATAAATACATAAAATAATGAGATGAAACGGACTATGGCGTTTCTGCAAGGCTGCCTCTCTGTGACCACAGAGTCAGTACTCAGAGTGGATGCTGACTAAAAAAAGTCCCACGATTCTCAACCAGACCAGGAAATAATGCAACGGGGGTGGGGTTGCAAAGTTAAAATTCTGAGCACATGAAATAATAACTTTACTAAGACTCTTTATGTCCTATGACAGTCTCGTCCTTGAGCCGTTTACGTCCACAAAACGTGACTCACAGAGTATTCGGGTATGACCATGATGTATATGTACGTTGTCCTATGTCGCGAGACACGTTGTGCAATTTGTGGATTTTGCAATTTTATTCTGCCTGAACCGCTCGACCTAAAAATACATGCAGGAGAATAGGAAATGACGGCGCGTCCTCGTAATAAATCCATGTCCGTAGAGATGAAGCCGCGGCACATTTTTCTGCTGGGCTCATGTATGCATCGCTCTTTTGTGATGCTGTTGCCCCTCAGAGGACTGGGGAGGCAGATGTTCGGGGTGTGGAGCATCGCCTGTGGAGTTAGTAGGAGGAACACAAGCCCTCTGAGGACCTATATATATTCAGACCGCACCTTAACGTTGTTCCCTCAGAAGTGATGCAGATCCTTTTTTTTCTGGTCTTCATGCAGTGATAATGTCAACACAACCACAGCAGTGATAACATGGACATGTGTCTTTCCCCTCCTGGCTTGGGCCACGTTTGCATGTGGTCCCGGGTGAAATACAGTGTATATCTGTTATGCGGCCATGACACACGAGTCTGTTTGGTAAAGTCGAAGCTCCTCCGGGTTTCGATGTGGTGCACAATGGCACAGTTCCCCGCGGGTTTAACGTCAAGATCCCACACTTGAACAGACCAGGCCACACAGTTGGAGGACTGAAACGTTCACATCTATCTGAGGAGCTGCCAGTGTTCAAGCTACACTCAAGGGTAGCACATCACAGCTGAACAGTTTGGGGGGTGGGGGGATGCTATCGAGCACCATCACAGGATGCTGCTGTTTGTTTGTGCGTGCCAAAGCCTTTTCAGGATGGGCGTCTGTTCGCAGTGACATCAGATATGGGTCACCTTGCAGAATGGATGTCAAGAGGGAGACAACAAAGAAATCAGATCTGGGCATCCGGGTGGCGTGGCGGTCTATTCTTTTGCCTAACCACACGGGGATCGCCGGTTAGAATCCCCGCATTACCTCCAGCGTGGTCGGGCATCCCTACAGACACAATTGGCCGTGTCTGCGGGTGGGAAGCCGGATGTGGGTATGTGACCTGGTCGCTGCACTAGTGCCTCCTCTGGTCGGGCGGGGCGCCTGTTCAGGGGGGAGGGGGAACGGGGGGGAATGGCGTGATCCTCCCACGTGCTACGTCCCCCCTGGCGAAACTCCTCGCTGTCAGATGAAAAGAAGCGGCTGGCGACTCCACATGTATGGGAGGAGGCATGTGGTAGTCTGCAGCCCTCCCCGGATTGGCAGAGGGGGGTGGAGCAGCGACCGGGACGGCTCGGAGGAGTGGGGTAATTGGCTGGATACAATTGGCGGGGGAAAGGGGGTAAAAAAGAAAAAGAAAAATCAGATCTGAGCAAACTATTTCCCCACTGGAAATCAGAAAACGACGTACTTGTTGTAGCCTGCAGTGTAAAAATAGTATTAGAGCTGCAGTGCAGGAGCGCTCTTCCTCTTCCTTTAAGTCACAGCCAGGTTTACACTAGCATGTGGCCTAGCTTGTAGCCCAGGGGTCACCGTTGCTGTTCTCATAAGGTTGCTATATATGGACCCTGGAGGTAGAGCGAATCAGAGTGATGTGAAGGCAATGACAGTAGGCCGAGCGGCGGCCATGAAGGTGAGTCCTATAGACATTTGGGGTTTGAGATTCCTAAACTAAAAGACGGAGTGGTCTTCGTTTGTCCCTCTCATGCCTATGTGCCCCTGTTGATGGTCGGTGCCGCGTGGGGGGATTCCTCCTTGTTTAAGCAAAAGAGATGACAGTTACCTCGGTGATGGACGGTCTCTCCCTCTCTGGGAAGTCATGCACGCGTGCACACATCTGCTATTTCCTCCGCCTCGTTCAAGTGAGTCAGATAACTGGGCGGGGTAATTGGCATGATTGATAGCAGAGCTTCTTGTTGCGGCTTCCTCCTCCTCGTCTCAAAACTATTTGTATTGTAGCTCAGTGTCTCTCCATGGTCGTCTGGCTGACAGCTTCTCTGTCTGTCTGTCTGTCTGTCTCACATCAATATGCATGTAGTTTCACTGTTACATTGTTTCTGGTGCCCAGCAGGCCAGGGGTAGAGCTGGACCACAGAAATCAACACGATATCAATATTGTGAAATGAGCCCAGATGTTGTGTGGGATTGTGGGTATCGTGATGTTTTGATGTAGCGTAAATGTTGTCGTTCGCTAGTCTTAAAGGCTGCATTACAGCAGTGACACAGTTTTCTGAACCAGGTCACCGTGTCTACATTACGAGCATTTTTCAGATCTTCTTACGTGTGAATATCTTATCACAATGGAGGTATATGCTCGCATATAAAAATAAAAATAAAAAACCCCACAAGGCTCATCTGCTTTAGACCGCTTGACCCAGGGGGCGATATCATGCATAGTGACTCTGCCATTCAGCCATTTGACAGAATGACTGAGGATCCACAAGGCACCCTGGGCACTCCCTGTAGTTATCAATATCAAACTATTCAGTCAAGTCAAGTCTGTTTTAGTGGTGCAGCCCAATATCACAAATGACAAATTAGCCTCAGTGGGGCTTTACAGCAACTCAACATCCTTCCCTAGGTGGCTAGGGGTGTCAAACTCCAGGCCTCGAGGGCCGCAGTGTCTGCAGAGGTATTTGTTGCAACCGTGCACTGCACCACCTGATTTAGCTAATTAGCTCACCTCCTGGATCAAGGAGGGAAAGGAACTAGTTTAATGAGGTGGTGTAGTGCACGGTTGCAACAAATACCTGCAGACACTGCGGCCCTCGAGGCCTGGAGTTTGACACCCCTCCCCTAGACCCTCACATCGTTCAATATTGTGATAACTGCACTGATTATACCAGTATAACCCCGCCATTCATTATTAAACTGCTTTATAATATGCCAATTTCTGTGTGTGTGTGTGTGTGTGTGTGTGTGTTGTTGTTGTGTGCACACTGTGCACTTGTCGTGCACCTCCTACACGACGTCTTAAAAGCATCCCTGCTGTATGGTACGCTGTATCGCCGAGTATACATAGCTATGTATGTGGGTAGGTGGGTGTGCATTGTTGCGTTAGAGAGAGTCTGCACAGTTGGACCCATTGTCTCCCACCGTCTCAGCAGCAGAGCTGCTGGGACAGGATGACTAACCCCACTGTTTGTGTGTCTCTCTCCTATGCGTCCAGGAATTTGAAAACACAGAGGGAGAGGAGTACCAGGCCGATCTCTCCACCCTGGCCTCGCCTTCCTCCCAGAATGGCCCGGAGGTCTACATCCTCCCCCTCACCGAGGTCTCACTGCCTGTCTCCAAACAGCCTGGCAGATCCAGTAAGGAACCACACGCGCCCCCCACACGTTGTTGTCCTGTTTTTGTGGAGTCACTTTCTGTTCCTTGGAGGTCTGAGCGGTCTTGTTTATCATAGTCGAGTCAATTTTGTTTGTATCACAAATTACAAGGGGCTTTACAGCAACACGACGTCCTGTCCTTAGACCCTCGCATCAGATAAGGAACAACTCCCTAAAAAAAACACAACCTTTAACAGGGAGAAAAAATAGGAAGAAACCTCAGGGAGGGCAACAGAGGAGGGATCTCTCTCCCAAGATGGGCATGGTGCAATAGTCAGCATCGATTCTCTGCTCCTTGGATGGTGTTAATTTGGCGGCACGGTGGCGCAGTGGTTAGCGCTGTCGCCTCACTGCAAGAAGGTCCTGGGTTTGAACCCCGAGGTCGTCCAACCTTGGGGGTCATCCCAGGTCGTCCCCTGTGAGGAGTTTGCATGTTCTCCCCGTGTCTGCAGTGACCACGACGGGGGATGGACCCTCTCGCTGAGCTCTATCGATTTTGGCTGCGATATGAGCTGAGTGAATTTGTCAAGCTCGGTATATTCGTAAGTTCAATACCACACGTTGCATAACGTCAGCGTGATGCCAGTTCATATGCCAGATGACGCCACCTGATTCACGAGCAGGCTTACATAAAATGATACCCCCGCCTTCAAAAACTCGCCGATCGATTCTGTTCGGATCCTGTGTCTAAGGCCGGACCCCCCGCCCGCCCCGGGCTGTGTGTAGTTTTGCAAGTCTGAGGGGCATGCTGCCCCTCAGACTTGGCTGTGTTTAAGTGTGCGCACATTTCGGGTCATGAATCAGAGCTGGAATCCTCGCAGTGCCTCTCCCTGTGCATGACTCACTGGCTGTCTGTGCTGCGCCGCGCTCAGCCGGAGGGGAGGTGAGTTGGGGCTCAGCATCCCAGGATGTGAGCGCAGGCACTGATTGGACGGCACCGCTTCAGGCTCGCCTAGCGATTGGGCCAGGTGTTGCAGGGCGAGCAGCGGAGAAGCGGGGAAAGGAGGCAGGCTGGCGAGAGTGAGAGCGAGAAGGGGGAGAGAGAGCGAGAGAGAGAGCGAGAGAGTGTCTCCTTCATAAAGTCAGAAGATCCACAGGGAGGACTATTTACACTGCACGCTTGTTATGCCTTTTCCTCCACTGCTGTGACTTTGTGTTAGCATCCATTTATCTCTTGTGGTTGCAAAGTAGGATATTACGGCTGCTGTCAAACTTCCTTATATCACATTTTTTTAACACCGGCATGTGGATGTTGATCATTTTTACACTTCTTCTTTACACACCTCTTTCTGTTTGCATTTCTGCCTGGCGTTTGACCAGCTGAGCTACAGGCACAAGAGCATGAAAAAAGGTCAAGTAGATAGAAAATGATGATGATGATGATGATGATGAGGGTCATTTTACTAAATCTGATCACGGTTGGGTCGGAGATTCTTCGTCGCCCCTTTCTTGTTAGTAAGACATATCAATATTAATGAAGGCTTCCTCATCCATTTTAAAGTCACATGCATGTAATTAGCTGTCCACCCACACACGTGACCGCTAAAACCATCGTTGTGTGTGAGACAAAGACACCACTTGTCCAGCCCCTAATGACATGAACGCATGGTACAAGTGGGTATTCTTGACTTAAGCATGTATCGCATAATTACACACACACACACACACACAGTATACACACACACACACACACACACACACACACACATGGTCACTCGCGGTGATCTTGTGCCGAACAGGTCATATGAAGGGTCGATGGCCGCCATCGAGGCCCCCTGGCATGTTTGAGTGTGTGAGTTTAGCATGTTTCCTCCAAAGGCCGAGCACCGCTACCACCTTGCTGCTCCTGCCAGCTGCCGTGGGCATGCCGCGGGTAGGAGCCCAATGCTCACTCACACATTCCATGTGGAGAATAATGCCACTTCCCCTACAACTCTCTCTCTCTCTTTCCGTCTTTGTTTCTCTCTCTCCCTGCCAAGCAGAGGTGGTGGAGGCTGGGGGGGTGAAGAAGTGTGGATTTGTTATTACCGTGACAACCTCTGTCAGGCGTTCCAGTGGTTTAGAGAATAGACCTTGTGTGCTTTTTGTGTGTGTGTGTGTGTTTGTTGACACATGTGAATGTGTACACCTTTGTGTTTGTGATTGGTGGTGCCTTGGGTACCAGGAGGCAGAGAGTGCAAATCTGTGTGTGTGCATGCATGCATGTTTGTGTGTGTGTGTGCATGCATGCATGCTTGTGTGTGTGCGTGCATGTGTGCGTGTGTGCTTGTGTGTTTGTGTGTGTGTGTTAGCAACCAAACAATGGCCTTGCTTTAAGCAGGCCAGAGTGGGCGAGCACAAGGCCAGGCTGAAGCGCTCGTGGAACGCGGCAGCAGAGGACTGGCATTATGGGCCGAACACAGTGAGCGGTCTGTGACAGAATGTGCTGGAGACAGGGGCAGGGTGGTGGCATGCACCGGGACCCCAGGGTGGGGGGGGGGGGGAGGGGGACGCTTGAGATAGGGGTGGTAGGGCCCGGATGACAGAGGTCTTTTCTGCGTCTGACAGAGTGGCGTTTGTGCCTCGCAAAGGCTGAGGAATGCTGCTGTCCGGGGGTGACAGAGGGGCATTATGTGGGCGTTTATTTCACCGCTGGATGTCTTCAAGCGGCGCACGAAGCTGGCGTGTCAGACGGCACACCGCCGACATGCGTGACGGACACGTCCGGGGACGATTCGTGTCCAGAAACCCTCCGCACCCGGGGCAGAGAACTTCATCAAGCGCCTCCGCACAGAACCACAGCCGAGACAGCGATATCGCCGGTTTTAAGCTTTTTTCCTCCCCGAGTTCTAACCCGCGGCGTTTCGGTTTGAAAATTCTGAGCGCATGGGAGCCGAGGCTTCCTGTGTGCGCGACAGCTGGGCAGCTTTAGATGAGGACAGTGTGTGTTTGTGTGTGTCCCAGTTGGAGGATGTACTGGGTCCAGACGGGGAGAGGCAGCGTTGCAAGCTTGTTCAGCTGTGCAAGGGCTCGGAGGGTTAAATCCTGCCGAGGCTCTCACACGCATGCACATACACACACACGCACGCACGCACGCACACAGACACACACAGCCACACACACACACACACGGAGACTGTGACCATGGGCTCCCTCTTGCATGCACACAGTGAGACGGAGGCGCCTGGGGTTGAGGTTGCGGCCATGGGCTCTCGGTTCTCACACTCTGAACCAGCACCTTTTGCCTGGGAATCAGTCCCCTTTTCGGTGCCCAGAGTGGCTGGCCGCTCCACAGCTTTACCACCTTCATCATCATCATCATCATCATCATCATCATCGTTGCTGCATCATGAGGATTTACGGAGGTATTTGATTTGCCACCGCTGGCCCAGTATTTCTTTGGTACACGGACGCTCCTTGTTTTTGAATCAGCTGCACAAAACACAGCATCGGCGCCGTAGGGCCGCAGGGCTTCTCGTTAGCGGCGGTTCGTATTATTTAAGCTAGCTAGGGGAGGAACGGTGTGTTTGTACTGTGTTTTTCCTTCAGAAGACCCCCCCTCCCCCCACCCCGTTAAGTTTATCTGACCCTGGGGAAAAAGAGGAAGCGTTTGCCGCTCCAGCTTTGAAGCATCGTTTTGAACATTTGCTTATTTCTTTACGCTGGGGAGAATTTTCTCTCGTTTAATCCGACCATCTCTCTCTGACTCGGCTCTGTTCTGCAATACTCCAATTTATGTCCCGATTTGCTAAGAAACCCACCCGTCGTTCTGCATTTCCGTAGCGCGTATTGAGATGTAATGTCAAGAGTGAGAGAGACAGCCTCTTGCGTTGCCAGGCACATATCGAGGTTTGTTGACAATTGGCAGTTTTTTTTTGGGGGGGGGGGTGTTTCTTCTTCTTCTTCTTCTTCACGTCTCTGCTCCTTCCTTTTCTTGTCATCATGTCTGTCCAGCGAGAGGGATGCGTTTCCCGGCTGAATGTTTTGTCTGTCTCGCTGTTTTTCTTCCAGTCCAGCTGCTGAAGTCTTCAGACCTTGGCCGCCATAGTCTGCTGTATCTGAAAGAGATCGGCCACGGCTGGTTTGGCAAGGTGAGAGACTCGAACCGAGTACACACTGAACACGCGGGGGCAGCTCGGTGGCACCAAACCCCGTCTTTGCTCTGCCAGAATGTATTTGTCGAATTGTATTCACACCTAGCCGTGCCGCTGTAATGTGCCTCGTACCCTTGTTGAATATGCGGGTTAATGTGATCAGATTCTCTGACTCCGGTGTTAATGTGAGGAGGCAACAGGGGAGCACATCTGAGGTCCAGAACCGCGGGAGGTTCTTCATAGTTGGCACTCTCGGATAACACGGCGTGGTTTTGTTTAAACCCGACTCCATGTTCGTTCCCTTTCTTCATCTGTCTCCGGCTTTGTCTGCTCTCTCTCTCTCTCTCTCTCTCTCTCTCTCTCTCTCTCTCTCTCTCTCTCTCTCTCTCTCCCTGTCTCTCTCTCTCTCTATCTCTAGCTCTCTCTCTCTCTCTCTCTCTCTCTCTCTCTCTCTCTCTCTCTCTCTCTCTCTCTCTCTCTCTCGCGCTGCTCAGTGCAGCTGTGTGTTCTTGAGTGGTTTTACAGTGGTGTGTCCCAGCGACAGGGTCATGGGTTCAAATCCCACGGCTCAGCACATGCATGGTAGGTGAGCTGGAGACGTTACATCATCTACAGGCGGGGGCACGAATGTGAGCGATTGTGTGGATCGGATCCTGCCATGGATGGACAGTCTGTCCAGGGTCTGTCTCTGTCTTACATGTGGCCTCTGGGATGGGCTCTGGCCCCGCGCCACCCCGAACTGGATTAAGTGGGTGCCCAGACGGTGAATGAAGGCGTGATTTTATTCCGTGCTCATGTGCAGGTGTGTTTGTCCTCCTAGGTTCTGCTGGGTGAGGTGAACGCAGGCCTCAGCACCACCCAGGTGGTGGTAAAGGAGCTGAAGGCCAGTGCCAGTGTCCAGGACCAGATGCATTTCCTTGAGGAGGTCCAGCCATACAGGTTAGCACAGTGACGTGTGTGTGTGTGTGTGTGTGTGTGTGTGTGTGTGTGTGTGTGTGTGTGTGTGTGTGTGTGTGTCAGTCTTAAAGGAATAGTTTGGGATTTCTTAATAAGTCTATCCTTATTCAATGCTCACCACTCATCTAGTACATTCTGTATGCTGGTAGCTCCAGCTTTCCATCCAGCATTCAATGCAAGGAATGGGGGTCAAACCCACAATTCTCAATTCAGTTTAAAAAAAAAAAGCACCCCACAGTTCAGCTACAGCTAACATGTTGCTGCAGCAGGCAGGGCCGGATCTAGGCATAGGCAAAAAACTAGGTGGCTGCCTAGGGTCTAATTTCCACGGGGGGGGGGGGGGGCAGACAGAGGGATAAAACATCAACTTTTGGTCTAAATTAAAAATATTTAACGTAAAATATTTCAAACTATAAATAGATAATGATAAACAAAAATATATCTAACTAATTAACCATAATAACGATGTGGCAGTTAAAAGTGATATTGTTTGTTTACGAAGTATCAAAACGTGCTTGTTTGGGGGGTGGGGTGGGGTGGGGAGGGGGGCCCAAGAAAAATGCTCTGCCCAGTGTAATCTATCCGTTTAATGCGGCCCTGCATCATAGTGAATACGAGTGGTCATTTTAAAATGTACAGTTGTTTCTTGCAACTGGTTATGGTCATTTTTCCGCCATGCTACTTCCTGCAACACAGCCTACAAGCGGTTACCAGCGGGACTCGACTATAGGAGCCAACTAAAAAAAGAAAAAAAAAAGAGCTCTCAAATTCATGACTATTCCTTCAAGAGCATCAATATATATCCTGTTCATCCCCTCTTTACAGAAGTCTCCAGCACCCTGCTCTCCTACAGTGCCTGGCACAATGCTCAGAGGTCACTCCCTATCTGCTGGTCATGGAGTTTTGCCCTCTGGTGAGGAAAAGCTAGACGTACTAGAGTGTCATGGCATTCTGCATCACGGATAAACATGCTGAGAGATGGTTTAATCATCAATTCTGTGCTGTTTGAACACACCTTGTTAATGCAACACCCCACGAGACTCACTTGCATTAAGTCACAGTGGGTATGGGGAGGAAATTCCGACTGTGTCGTGTCGTGACACACACTTTTTGTTGCCTTAATCAGTGACAATGAGAATTTATCACCTAAAATGTCACACGAAATTAGGTCCGAAATACTTAAGGGAGTATTATTTGATAACGTACTTTTGGTTTTATGTTATAATTTACATTGCCGAACGGTTCAATGTGAAGAACTGCGGTTGGGGTTTTTGGATATGTAAGCAGATATCATGCTATATCGTGTAAAACTCCCCAATGGGTGTGATAATACTTTCCATATGGCCCAGCACTGACTGAGTAGGAGGCGAGGGGGGGGCTCATGATCTTCATTTCCCTCCTCAGGGCGATCTGAAGAGCTACCTCCGTAGCTGTCGGGTGGCCGACGCGGAGGCCCAGGACCCTCTGATCCTCCAGCGGATGGCCTGCGAGATCGCCTCGGGATTGCTGCACCTCCACAAGTACAACTTTATTCACAGGTACAGTTGTGTGTTGGCCGGTTCGGGCTCCGTTGGTCATGAGCGATGCTGCCGTTAACTCCCTTGACCAGGAAGTCCACCCAAAAAATGGCTTGCGTGCGCCCTCTGCTGGTCTCTTCCTGCAACAACATCCTGGTGCTGCATGAGTTGGTGTCACACACTCCAGCATCAGTGATTTTGTTGCCGGGGGCGAACCCCTATCACTCTCTCTCTCTCTCTGTCTCTCACTCGCTCGCTCTCTCTCTCTCTTTGCCTTGTGGTGGTTGCCATCGCCATGGAGAGCAGCCAGTTGCTGCAGCTCGCTGTGGGTGATGGAGGTGAAATCAAATGACAGAAGGTGGAAAGGTCTGTGACTGCGTGCTGTGGGGTGTGGCTCCAAAAGGATCTATTTTGTACTGAGTAGTTTAAAAACTACGCCAAACTGTTTTACTGATAAAATGTTTTGGGTTTTTTTTGGTTATTATTGTTGTTTTCCTTCTTGTTTTTTTTTTACAACTTTACAATATTCTGTCAACTTTACAAAGCATTTTAGCTACATGATAATACAAAGTAGAAATGTCACAAATTTAGTTTCTTGGATTGCATGATTCACATGGTTTGTCCATGTTGAGATCATGGCCTCCCATGTTACATCTGTGCATCAAGTATTTACAGTGTACTGATGAGAGCTGAACAACAAACTCTTAACTTCCATGTCACAAAAATCTTTAAATGGGCGTGCATGCTTGAAAGCATCTATCCAGCTGAATTTCCCACCTGTGTTTGTCTTGAGACTGCTCTGCTTTTGTCTGACAGTGATCTGGCCTTAAGGAACTGTCTGGTAACCTCAGAACTGACCGTCAAGATAGGAGACTACGGCCTCTCCCACAGCCGATACAAGGTGCCTCCCTAAATCCTCTCGGATAAATTAACACTCCCTCCTAACGCGCCGACTAAATTGTGTGTTGCTTGTGGCATTTCTGTTTGGTTAGGAGGACTATTTTGTAACGCCAGACCAGATTTGGGTGCCCTTGCGATGGATTGCTCCGGAGCTCATAGACGAGGTCCATGGAAACCTTTTGGTTGTTGACCAGACCAAGTCCAGCAATGTATGGTGAGACCATTTCCTGACCACATCTTACATACTGACTGAAAGACAACAAGTTACAACCGTTGAAGGATCAACAATAATGCTTTTTTGTGGTTAACATGGGTTTTTACTAAAAGGTAAAACGTGAATTAGTCCATCTGTCCATGCATACAGGAACACTGGGCTGTAAAAATGCTTTTGGATAGACTGTCCCAAACATACCAATGTAGTGAATTCAGGGACAGCCCGGAATCCAGGACAGGCCGCACCACGGTCGACTGCGCTAACCAGTCATTTAAAGGGTCCGACCCGTTAGCCAAGGGCTAGCGAGGCTAGTCATCTGTGGTCGTTACGCTACCCCCCTCCTTCAGGAAGCGCGTCCCCATGCTCCAGCATATCAGCTCCCTCACACCTCTGGGCACATGCGCTTCCAGTGGCCTCCCAGTCTCACATCCCACTTCTGACACCAGTGTAGCGAATTTGGGGGGCAGCCGGGAGTCCATTGCAGCCGGGAATCGAACCCAGATAGCCCGGACCATGGGCGACTGCGCTAACCAGTCGACTAAAGGGTCCGACCCTTTAATGACAGAACATACACACACCTGCTTATGGGAGTTAAGATCATCTCCTGGCGGGAGCACAAAACCAAAGCTGAAATCTACGGTGATACGCCACCTATCTCAACCACGGTTGCAGAGGAGAGCACGTTTTGCAGGACGTTGCTATAGAGCAAAAGATCAGATGGTATCCGACGTTATCTGTATGCGTCTCCCATGTCCTAACAGAGGAAGGCGACCTTTCAACTGCATAGACTGTATTGCAAGAGACACCCAAATAAATGTTCAAGACCTACCACATTAAATGGGAAACCGAGAATAATGGCGTGATGTTGTGAATGCATGCTCAACTGCGGTCGAAAGATGATGATATGTATATGTGTATATATATATGTATATATATATGTATATATATATATATATATATAGATGACTGCTTTAGTTGATGGCTATATAAATGTAATGATTATTATTATTACATAACATGACAGTAAATGGGAGTGGAGCATGATGACAGACTCTGTTTTCTGTGTCTATCCCAGGTCATTGGGGGTGACTATGTGGGAGCTGTTTGAGCTGGGGAACCAGCCTTACAGACACTACTCTGACAGACAGGTGCTGACCTACGCTGTGAAGGAACAACAGCTGAAACTGCCCAAACCCCAGCTCAACGTTCCCCTGGCTGACCGCTGGTGAGAAATGCTCGTGGGCACGTGCCCTCAATGGGGAATGCAAACATAATTGCACACACATATATGATTTTTTATATATATATAAAATTATATCCTGCTCCAGCAGTACCAATAGACACACTTACATACATACATACAGTTACAACTGACGGTGCATTTGCCCTAACCAGCATTTATGTGCACTCTTATCCTGTGGAGGCTTAATTTGATTTCATTTGTGTAGGCTGTTAAAGGCTTAATTTTTTTTTTGTCCTTAGTTTTAACTTTGTTCTCATTTATCCCGCTTTGCTTGCATTTTGATGCATGAAACATGCTATATAAATCAAGTTTGACTGATTTATTAATTCACGTATGTGCACATGCACACATTTGTTTGCTCACACACAGGCAGCACATTTAGAGAAAAGCATCGATTACCAAATCCTCTCATCTTACTGACTAATTAATCTCTCTTATGCAGGCGCGCTAACTAGCCCCGCTGCCCTGCTTCTGAAATCAATATCTTTTTACGTTGGTGCTCCAGCCTACCGAAGCAATATGTCTCTTTGCTGGCAGGAGCTAGAGATCGATATTCTTACTGCTCTTTATGATCCCTTTGGTAAATCCCATATTTAAAACAACTCATTCATCTTTATCTGGGAAGTCAGCCAAATGCTTTCTTATTTCAATCTTAATCTCATTTCTGACTTAATCAGGTATTTTTGGGGCAGATATAAAGATACACACACACACACACACACACACACACACACACACACACACACACACACACACACACACACACACAAACAAGGTCCATTCTCTAAACCACCGTAATGCCTGACAAAGGTTGTCACGGTGATAACAGACCCACACGTCTTCACTGCCCAGCCTCCACCACCTCGCCTTGGCAGGGAGAGAGGCAGATGGGTAAAACATATTCAGGCAGCTCATCTGTCCTTGGCATAACTTGGAC
The DNA here is from genome assembly GCF_029633865.1 of Lampris incognitus. Classification (NCBI taxonomy): domain Eukaryota; kingdom Metazoa; phylum Chordata; class Actinopteri; order Lampriformes; family Lampridae; genus Lampris; species Lampris incognitus. The sequence continues at coordinate 49,665,065 of NC_079220.1, read as the reverse complement.
TTAAGTAGTGCCAGAAACTGTTGACTAAAGAAGCTCTTTTTTTCTTTTCATTGACTACATACTGGTCTAGGATCAATTCCTTAATATCAACTGCATCAAAAATATATTGTTGCCATAAGACTCATAAATTCACTATTGATAGGCTAACTCATAGCTCATAGAGTAACACTATTTTAACTATTTTCTTTTTTTCTTTCTTCTCTACCTGTTCTTCTTTTGTTTCTTTCCCCAACCTCTATCCAGGTATGAGGTGATGCAGTTCTGCTGGCTACAGCCGGAGCTAAGACCCAGCACTGAGGAAGTGCACCTTCTGGTGACCTACCTGTGTGCCAAAGGATCCAGCGAGGCTGAGGAGGACTTTGAACAGCGTTGGAACGCCTTGAGACCCAACTTATTGAGCAGCACCTGCCACACAGCCACATCCGCAGCCCTGGCCTTGACTCCCACCCCTGCCCCAGCCACAGCCCCAGGATCAACCCAGGCTCAGGCGGTGGAGCTGGCCTCCTCCGCCTCCTCCTCCTTCCCGCTGCTAGAGCATTTCTCTGACAGCTTCCACTCAGACTCTGGAGATGACCTCCTGACTGTCACAGAGACCAGCCATGGCCTCAACTTTGAGTACAAGTGGGAACAAGCTCGAGCTGAGCAACCCTACTGCTCCTCCTCCACCAGTGGGCAATTGGGTCAAGGCAACCCTGACTACCAGAACATCTACTACCCCATCAAAAGCAGCAGCTCAGGATGCTGCAAGAGTGACAACCTGGCGTCAGGCGTCTCTCCGTCCTACTATGAGCCTGATCATCCAGGGGTAGTTCCAGTGTTGAGTGCCCACAGCCCTTCAGTCAGCAGCGAGTACTACATTCGCATTGAGGAACCAGTGGAGTGTAACATCAACCTGGATGACAGTGATTTCAGCCCTGGACTCGAGGCCAGCAACAGTAGGTTGTCCTCAGAAAGCCGGACTGCTTCCTCCACAGCGCAGCCAAATGCTTACTGGTCAGCGGCCGAGGCCACCAAGTCCACCAACTATGATTCTGATATAAGCCCCGCTGTCTCCCTAAATATGGAGCCCCTTCTGAGACGAGTATCCACCACCAGCCCTGTACAACTTGACCACTCCCATAGCCACTTGTTTTCCAGCCAGAACGACAGTGTCTACTGTGAACAGCCACCTACAAAAAAGATGAGCTGTCAGTCCCACCTGTCTGAAGAAGATGAAACACCAGAGACCTACCAAAGCCTTCTTCATCCCATGGGAAGGTTAGATAACCCCCGGGGTATGTCACAAGCAATCAGCAGCCCCAGTTTAGGATTCTGTGATCCCTACCTAGAAGCAACTACAGGTATGAACACAGTTAGTGAAGACTACTATGATATGATGGGTTCTCTCAGGAAAACCCTACCTGTTGTAAATCACGTTAGCATTGATGTAGAGACTGGGGATGGCCTTTTGGTGGGTCAAAGGGGGGCTGGGGACATCGAGGAGGATGGGGATGTTTTCTCTGAAGGAGAAGCCACTAACTGGACCTCCAATCACTCAGCTAACAATAACAGTCTGAGCTTTGACAGCAGGCAGACAGGTAGTGGGCAGGATACTTACCTGGACTTTCAATATACCACACCTTCCACTAATACAACAGATATATGGCTTGAAGCTAAGGCTGGTACCAGTACATTTCACAGTTCGAGGTCTGTAGGATACATGGAGGCTGCCAGCAGAAACCCTGTCTTTAATCCTGTTTGTAAACCAGCTGAACTAGGCTCATACATGCACTTGTGCCACAAAGAAAGTGAGAACTCCACTCCCAAACGGAAGCAAACTCAACTACCAATAACTTAAGGAGCACTGATCATCTCGCTTGCTCAAACACAAATACCAGGAATAAGGAGGGTGACTCAACATTACTCAAGGGGGAGCGGTTGCATTCTGAGCCTCAGATGATACCTGAGGTAAGCTTTATCAAATCCCCATCCTCTTACACTGAGCCTCACATGGGCCAAACGGGGGCCTTGTTGGACAAGCAGAGATCAAATATCTGGGACGAGCCCACACTTATCAAAAACAAGGTTGCAGCAGGGATCTCAGCTGTTCAGGGAGATAAGAGGACAAGCTGCCCAGAGATGTCAGAGTCTAGTAAAGTGTTGGACAGCAGTGTGGGGGTCAGTGAATCCGGTGTTGGTCTGGATGAGCTTGGCGACTGCAGCGATGAGGAGGACATTACAGATATTACCTCTGGCATCTTTGCCGACTTCCACCTGGACTATGTTGAGTTAGAGGATGAAGAGTTAAGCCCCTTGAAGAATCCTGTGGGAACCCCGGACTCCGTGGACACCCTTAACCTTTCTTCCTCTGTGGTCAGCCCCTGTGACCAGGCCTTCAGCCCTGATACCTTCAACACCCCTATCTTGCCCAAATCCCTGGACAGCGGCTATGACACAGAGAACAACGAATCTCCAGAGTTTATCTTCAGAGAACTTGGAGATCCCCGGGTTGTTGAGGGGAGCCCTGGGTTAAGGGTGGAACCTGAACTGGTTCTGCAGGTGGATGTGGACCAGAGGCTCTGCACTTCCTCTAGCAGCACAGAGCCACAGCTGAAGGGCCTGAATGACAAGAGCCCATACAGGGACTCGGCCTACTTTTCAGACTATGATACAGAGAACGAGAAGAGCCCTCAGGAGGATGGCAGCAACTTCTTTGCTGGTGCAGCTAAACAAGATTTGCATGCGGGTAGATCTGCTGGAGACATTGAACTTATCGAACCATGGATTAACACTGAGGAACATCTTGGAAATTTGGGAAAATACAAAAGCAGTGTGACAGTAGACCTTTCACAGCTCAACCCTAGCTCACCACATCTGTCCCCCACCCCTGGTCTCTCCATGCTGTCTCCATTTCCACCTGAGATGGGAGGCTGTCTGACCAAAGAGTCTGCCCCCAATGATGATGATGATGGCCTGGGATTGGAGGCGCAGCACTCAGGAGAGGAGCCTTCCTCAGAATCTAATTCCACAATCGTCTCTGAGCCCTCCTCCGCAGTCCAGGAGGCATCAACAAACAATGAGCTGGGGAATAAGGGAGGAGAAAACAACTCACCCATCCAGTCCTTGGGTTCAGACTCCACACTTAATGATTACGGAGAGGAGGGCTCCAAAGAGAATGGGTGCAGCGAAGGATCGACCGAAGAGGAGGAGCTCCCTGAGTTCAATCATGTGAAAGAAGACCCAGAGGACAGGAGGGAGGTGGTTAGAATTGATGAGGATGATTTTGAAGACATAGACGCTGAGGAGTGTGACTCGCAGGACAGTCTGTGTGAAGAATCCAATGGTCCGGCTGACCTCTCCACATCCTCGTCGTTTTTGGAGCTGTGTGGGGAAGACATCAGGGCCCCACTGGAGGAGGCGGAGGAAGAAGACGACTCGGACGACAGCGAGTCGGACGAAGAGCTAAGGACCTACAACATCCAGGAGGAAGAGAGCGAGGAGAGCGAGGAAGAATTTACTGTGGTGCCGGTGGTGGTGAGTGACTGTAGCAGAGCCAGACACCTCCGCAGCCTTCTGAAGATGCCCACTCTCCTCACCCAGTCGTTTTGCGATGAGCTGGAGAGGAAGAAAAAAGCTGTGTCTTTCTTCGATGATGTTACCGTGTTCCTTTTTGACCAGGTCAGCATTTGTGTAGCTCCACTTAAATGATGTATTATCTAACATTATTAAATATAACGATATCCAGATCAAGGTTTTTTTTTCTCCTGATCTAATCTGAGTCTTAATATTGAGTATCTGCCAATATTGATTCCCATTCCAATATTAGGAATTTCCCATAAGCCCTGATCAACTTCAATACTGATCTCTCGGATCAGGTTGGGATATCCCACAGCTGATAATGTATTTTTTTCCCACAACATCTAAGAGCTGCTTGTATTTCTGGCCTACAGGAGAGCCCCACAGGGGAGTTGGCTGACTACAGCTTCTCCTCAGGTGCAGAGTGCAGTGGGCAAGACTGCCCAGAGGGGGAAACGTCCAACCACCAGCCACAGCCTCAACCTGATGCTCAACTACGAGGAACTTGCTGTGTTTCTGATAGCATTGACGGGAACGGCACACAAGAGGGTACGGCTACCGGGGACTTACAAAATGCACTCTGTGCGGAGTGATGGCAATTAATGTGTCCTCCTGAATTTTCCAGTGATAGTGACTGTGTATGTCTGTGTGATTGTATTTGTGCATGTGTCTATGCCCATGTACATCTACTGTAGGTGGAGGTTATGAATGGGTAGATGACCTCCCGTTAACACCCGAACCACTGTCACCCGACACAATCCCCGAGCCCCAGCCCTCCGCCACATCTCCCCGCAAGAGTCCCGAGGCTTTAAAACCTGCAGCCGTACAACCGTACAACCGTTTCAGTGTCTCCCGATTCTCCATCACACACGTCACCGACCCTCACTTGGGCTCAGCGGCAGGTCTGTCTCAACACCATGTTATGCACAGAGAGTTCCCACACTTACATAATGCTCCTGTCTATGCAATGACAAACACTGGGTTTAATCTAAATTAACCTACTCCCAGAGATGATTTTTTTAAACTATATTTTTAGGGCTCATAAACTTCTTAAAGGGAAACAATCACAAGTTTCATCATTATCTCTGCAGGGACAACAGTCCATTAGCAGCCATAATACTGAGCAGTATTCTGTGTGTCCCTACAACTTCTGTATCTACTGTAGTGTTGCTCATCCCATGTTCTTATAGAATATGGTCTGTATTGATGTAGCCTACCAAAGGTAGTGGCAAACCAGGGAGAAAGGTTTGTATTTTATTATTTTTTTACATTCAAAGATTGTCAGACAGCACCCAGATGGCGTGGCGGTCTATTCCGTTGCCTACCAACCTGGGGATCATCGGATCGAATCCCTGTGTTACCTCTGGCTTGGTCGGGCGTCCCTACAGACACAATTGGCCACGTCTGCAGGTGGGAAGCCGGATGTGGGTAATGTGTCCTTGTCGCTGCACTGGCGCCTCCTCTGGTCGGTCGGGGGGGGGGGGGCTGGGGGGAATAGCGTGATCCTACCACGCACTATGTCCCCCTGGCGAAACTCGTCACTGTCAGGTGAAGAGAAGCGGCTGGCGACTCCACATGTATCGGAGGAGGCATGTGGTAGTCTGCAGCCCTCCCCGGATCGGCAGAGGGGGTGGAGCAGCGACCGGGACAGCTCGGAAGAGTGGGGCAATTGGCTAAGTACAAACGGGGAGAAAAAAAGTGGGGGGGGGGGGAGCCCAAAAAAAAAAGGTCAGACAGTGACAGATGATGAAAACCTTTCTGCACAAGTTGGGTGATGTTTCAGAGACACACAGAAGACTACTCCCATGTTATGGCTGCTAATGGAGTGTTATCCCTGCAACATCCATCCATCCATCCATTATCCAAGCCGCTTATCCTTACTCAGGGTTGCGGGGATGCTGGAGCCTATCCCAGCAGTCATTGAGACACCCTGGACAGGCCACCAGGCCATATTATATATATATATATATATAAGTTGAAAACTGTGATTGTTTCACTTGAAGCTGCTGGAGATGTTAATTCTTCTCTCTGATCGTCAAGTTGATGACGTCAGTGCCGCCACTTATTCTCATGGCCCTCCTTTCGTTGTTCCACAGGGTTTAGTGAAGACGGAGAGGAAGACTGAGCGAGTCCCGCGGCCCCGACAGGAGAGGGGACGAGTCCTCGTCCCTCTCGACACGCCGACACAGAACAATAGATTCTCCACATTATAATTTCGATGTTTAAACAGAGTTTTATTTTTTATCAACGCTGGTGTCATCTGATCCCGGTGACCCTTTATGAGACAGTGCCTCGTGTCTCATCCCTAAAAAAAAAGTTTGCACACTTTTTTTTTCTTTTAATTTTTTTTTTTCTGAAACAGAGTGGTAGATGTCGAGATGATTTAGCCTGATTAAGACAACAGGGAAATGAATGGGGGTGGGGGGGGGTCATAATATATTGTGCAATGAAACAAAAGATTAAATTATATTAGAGTTTTAACTTACTGTATATGACAAGTTTTAACTTGTTTGCCCAACGAAGCATCGATTCGCATTAGTAACCTACAGTAACAGGTCATGTTTTTGTGAAATGGAAAAGAAAAAAAAAGGGGAAAACTTCTGGTCAGACGACTGACTCTATTGCTGCTCTCCTCATGGGCTACCTTGGTCCATCTGCTTTACTCATTGGGACATTTTCCAGACTGTTGCAGCGTTCACTGTTGAAGCCTCTGAACAAAGTTGCACAGGATGCTGCTGTGGATTTCCAAAGACAACGCCGCCCGTCGCTTCCAGCAGCGGCGGGCGGTGCCGTGTCCGGACGCCGAAACTTCCGTTGACCTACGAAGCCCAGTCTACCCCCACCCCCCACCCCCGGTAGGCTTTGTCATGTTTAAAGATGGAGAGTGGTCTCACCTGTAACTACAATGTGATTTCTTTCAGAAAAAAAAAATTCAGGGTTTGTGTCGCAGTGATTCACACACACACAGGCTTTCTTCACTCCATCCTTAGCACTGCCTCACTCCGGCCGGTGATGTCTTGTACTCTGTGTGTGCTAAGACACCTTGTGTGGTCGAACCCAGTACTGTTTGTTGAGACTGTATCCCCCCCCCCCTCCTTGTAGGATGCTGCAAGTGAACATACATGAGGGATATGTGTTCGGGTCAGCGGTGTCAGCTGCAGGTTCTCTCTATTTGGCGGCACATCGGCTTTGCTTACATCACACGAGACCAGCACTAGAACGACAGTAGGGACACGAAGGAAGAGGAAAACAAGAATAGAAACGTCACACCAGCTCTCCGTGTACTTGGTGCAGAATTGCGTCCCCAACACCGCTCGGCAGCATCTCATCAACAAGTCACCCAATCAGTGAATGTCGGTGGCATCATCATCATCATGCATCCTTTAGAGTCGACCCGTTCTCCACGGTCCCATCAGTAATGTGCTCGATTACACGTAATGCCGAATGCCTGGGTTTGAGATGTAAAAAAAAAAAAAAAAAAAATCCAAAACAAACAAAAGAGGCGCACACCTCTCACGTATTGTATGAATGTGATCAACATGTAGCAGGTAGCGTTACTCAAGATTCACTACTGCTGCATGGGCGACGGCGGCCTCCCCTTCTCCGTTCTTCTGCAAAGTGCCAATCCTGTTTCTTCTCAGCCTGCCTTTCGAGTTCTGCAACAAACAAACAAAACAAAAAACAACAAAAAAAACAAAACAACCCCACATCGCTAGTATTTTTGTACGAACGTTCAGAGAAAAGATGTAATCCGCTGACAAACAGAGGACGATGGTCTCTCAAATTTGTTTTTTTTTTTGTTTTGCCAAAGAGATATATTAACGGAGCCCATTGGCTTAGGTGGACAACACCGGTTGAGAAGGTGAGGTGGGCTGTTCGATGCACCAGTAGCAACATTACTGCTGTGTTTTCATCCCCCTCTTCCCGCACATTCACGGCTGTTATATTATCCAAAAACAAATAAATCCAAATACATTTTTTTCTTTTCCTTTGTCTGTGACATATGTCTGACTCAAGGACACGTGAGTGACGTGTTCTCGTAAGAAATTACGCTGAAAAGCACTTTTTAAACTCTACACCTCATTAAAATATATATCTATCTATCTATATCTATAGATGGATATATATAGATATATCTATATATATCCATTATCCGAGCCGCTTATCCTGCTCTCAGGGTTGAGGGATGCTGGAGCCTATCCCAGCAGTGGTTGGGCAGCAGGCGGGGAGACACCCTGGACAGGCCACCAGGCCATCACACACACACACACACACACACACACACACACACACACACACACACACACACACACACACACACACACATTCATACCTAGGGACTATTTAGTACGGCTGATTCACCTGACCTACATGTCTTTGGACTGTGGGAGGAAAGCGGAGCCCCCCCCGGAGGAAACCCACGCAGACACGGGGAGAACATGCAAACTCCACACAGAGGACGACCCAGGACCACCCCCCAAGGTTGGACTACCCCAGGGCTCGAACCCAGGACCTTCTTGCTGTGAGGCTAACCACTGCACCACCGTGCTGCCAGACTACCACATGCTTCCTCCAATACACGTGGAGTCACCAGCCGCTTCTTTTCACCTGACAGTGAGGAGTTTCACCAGGAGGACGTAGTGCGTGGGAGGATCATGCTACCCCCCCCCCCGAACAGGCACCTCAACCGACCAGAGGAGGCGCTAGTGCAGCGAACAGGACACATACCCACGTCCGGCTTCCCACCTCCAGACACAGCCAATTGTGTCTGTAGGTTCACCAGACCAAGCCGGAGGTAACACGGGGATTCGAACCGGTGATCCCCTTGTTGGCAGGCAAGGGAATAGACCACCACGCCACCCGGACGCCCCCCCACATATGATTTTTAACAGCATACTCAAAAACCTCAGCGATGGCTTCAGGTTTGAGAAACGCCAGGCTGATTCTTCTCGCTGGGGTTCACTACAGTCAAATGGGGCAATCATTTAAGCCTTCAAAAACCACTCTTTTACCCCCGTTTTGAAAATGGGAAACTCCCAGTTGAGTCAGACGTGTCTTAAATATCGTCCATAAAAAAAACCAAAACACAAAGCCACAAATCTGTACGCAGCTGTGGCTGTAAACCCTGCAGGACCTGGTTTACAGCTGGTCGGCACGTTTTGGGTCATCCGCAGAGAAAGTGTTCCCAAATGAAGCTGGACTTTTCTCCTTTTCAGAACATACTAGAATTTAACCTAAAATAAATGATATGTGGGACTGTTCTGTGAGCTTTCAATTTTTGAAAAGGAGGTACTATGGTTTTTGGAGATTGCCCCATTGGGTTGTGTTAAAGCCCCAAGTGAGAGGACCCACCGAAGCGGCAGGTTCTGGCCTGCGTGCCTCTTTCCGACGCCCGCTGACGTTCGTCAAGAGGTCAGGGTTCAAATAAAGCGGACACACATTTGGACACAACACATACAAAACGGGACAAGTGAAATAAGAATAGTGTGCCCATTGAGATTTATTTTGCACAAGATCACAGATTCTCCTCCTCTGTACAGCACAGATATATATAATACAAACAGGACAAAAAAAAAGAAGACAAATGAACAGTGTGAAAATATATAAAAATGTAGAAAACGCATTTGAAACACTGAGCAAATTATATAGGCTAATCACGTGGCCACGATGACACTGGATACCTGTGGACGGGGGATATTAACAAACGGAAAAAATGGGGGTTTTTTTCATCATCGATAGAATACAAATTAGGTGGCGCAGTTTCTCTCCACATACATCCCCACACATTCTTACTTTTTCTATTAGGGACCTAAATACAATCTCATCCTCGTCCAGTAAAGTGGCTAAACGTCCTGGCGTTAAGCTTCGCTCCCGGCTGAAAGTAAAATATTGCTAAAGAATAAATAAAAGATTATGACAACGACGCTACTCCATCGGCTACGACTCCCTCAAAGGTTATATAAGGACCACACGTCATCGTGGCTACTGGGCTGCCAAGGAGTTGCTGAAGCTGTAGGAGCAGAAGCTTTTTTTTGGTGCCCCCCCCACCCCACCCCACTTTTTGGGCGGCCATTATTTCAGCAGAAATGCAACTTAAGCGTAAAATGGGTATATAAGTATTTTCAAAATTATGAGGGGAACAAAATTCATGTTGGAAAGAAATAAAAACAATTTCAGCGACATTTGATATAACACAGTGTGTGCATACACAGGCGCACAATTTGAACGGTAGCACATTCCCTTTGCTTAACCCAGTGTATAAGATGAACTTAGCTCAAAGCTAATAAATAATAGAGGCTAATGATGCCTGGTCCAAAAAAAAAGAAAGAAAAGTAGAAGGCACAGTCCCCGTATTAGAAGTTTGGGTATACTGTATTACAACTAACAAATATACTGTATATCGCTGTATTTAAGAAAACCAGAGCTATATGTTAGCATTCAATTGTCCATTTCTAGCAATGCTCTGCAGTATCCAAACTACGCTCTCTCTCTCTCTCTCTCTCTCTCTCTCTCTCTCTCTCTCTCTCTCTCTCTCTCTCATACTGTGATGCAGTTTACTATGCAGGTTATACACCGGAACGTCTGTCCATCTTCTAGTTTTAAACCCTTTTTTAGACAGGTGGACCAACTGTCCGAGGACCACCAGAGTGTCTCTTCGCTGGTCGTTTTTAGGCAGTCTGAACAGTCCTCAAGTGTAATGTACAGTGTAGCGTGACAAAGAAGGAGGTTAATTCCACAGCAGAATTCATCTAAATGTGTGAAGGATGCAGCTAGCAGCTGCTCGACAACATTGCTCACGACATCTATTAGCTGTAGCTTATCCACGCTTGCAGCCTACTGAGCGAATGCAAACAACTACCCGACTAATATTTTGAATACCGAGGCCAGATACTCTATATCAACCTGTAGAACTGTAGAAGCACACTTCCACAACATCGGGACATCCTGGCAAAACGCGAGGACTTGAATATGAACTGCCGTGAACTGCCACAGCACAAAGTAACTGCTTAGGATCCTATCATGAAGGTGTTTCTTCTTTATTTGAAATTATTCACACGACTCTTCCGTCCTGGGGCCCTCTAACATGAGATGCGACAATATCATACAACTCAAATCAAACTATATGGCTGCCATTCTCTCTCGCCTCTCATCAGACGAGGGCCCATAAACAGACGAGGGGGGGGGGGGTCGCAGGCCGCTAGTAGTAGATAGGTGTGGCTCTGTCATCGGTCAAGGCTGGCCGGAGGAAGACCTCCAAGGAGCGGTCACTGTGGGCAGAGAGAAGTAGGGGACGGAGGGCAAGGAACAGTGACAGTTAGCTTGAACAGGACAAATATCGCACAAAAACTGTAACGTAGCCATGTAAATCTCTCTTCCTTAAGTTCAACCAACAGCTGCAATATCTATGGTGATTTTTTTTTAGCAAGCATGCAGTGACCCTGAAGATCTTTTTTACAAACGTGGTCGATCTACTTCCGCTTTGGTTTGGTAGGGTAAAGATTGGCTGTGCATGCAATGTTAAAAAAAACAACCTTCTCCTGCCTTTGATTCTTTCTGTGATCACTATTTTACGTTTCAGCATTGCATATAACACAACACAGATGCTGTCGTTCATGTTTCTGTCGCCGGTAGACCCACGAGATGCTAACTGGCTAACCAAGGCTAACGGTGATTTAGGGGCCGTTGTGACCCCCCCAGTCAAATCATTTCTTTGTAGTTGTGCGACTGAAACATGAAGAACGCCTGCTTTGTGTTATATGCACTGTTGAAACCCGATACGTGATCACAGACTGAAACCAAAGTGACAGAAAGGTGGCTTTTTAACACCGGCAGTGGTGCAAACCCATCATCACCTTACCAAGAAAAGGCGGAATTATGTCGGCCATGTTTGTGGTAAAGGTCTGTTGTCAGGGGAAGAAAGAAAAAAAAGCACACACTCAAAAAAATTAAATAAAAACATCCTTGTAAATAAACATGCGTACACGGTTAGTGTCTTCTCTGGTCGATGATGCACAAGAAAAGTAACATCTTTCACATCCCAAGGCCTCCTGGACTGGCAGGCCCAAATGCTGCCTCGTCCACGGAGGTCCAAGGACAGAGAAGACCAGCACCCTACTGCAGCCAGACAGCCAATGACAGCGGAGAGATCCAGACAGAAAGAGTATGTGTGTGAGAGAGAGAGAGCAAGAGAGAGAGAGAGAGAGAGAGAGAGAGAGAGAGAGAGAGAGAGAGAGAGAGAGAGAAAGAGAGCAAGAGAGAGAGAGAGAGCAAGAGAGAAAGAGAGAGAGAGCAAGAGAGAAAGAGAGAGAGAGAAAGAGAGAGCGAGCAAGAGAGAGAGAGAGAGAGAGGAAGAGAGAGAGAGAGGAAGAGAGAGAGAGAGAGAGCAAGAGAGAGAGAGAGAGAGAGGAAGAGAGAGAGAGAGGAAGAGAGAGAGAGAGAGAGCAAGAGAGAGAGAGAGAGCTTGGTGGCTGAACAGTGAAGGAGGCTGGTGACTTACGGAGGTCCTGTTCCCTCAGAACCGGGACAATTCTGGACCCAAACTGGAAGGTAAAGACAACCCCTGGGTTTGAATGGTTCATCTATCAGTTAGGTCATGCATGGGTCACAGTTCTTACAGGCGGCGGCGCTGCTGGTTAGTTGGTGTGAAATGAAGAAACTGCTGGTTGATTATTAACTGTAACTGCGATGGAGGATGGCAGACGTAAGTGCACATTTCATGCTCATCATGCCTCAATATATAAATGCATTTTTCATGCTACTTCTTTCATAACAACCTCGAAGGGGGCATTTTGCAGCGGAGGCCCGATAGATGTTTGCACACACCAGTAGATGTTTGCACAAAATAATAATAATAATAATAAAAAAAAGGAAGTCTAAATGTGTCTGCTGGAGCTTCACCACTTTGTCCATTCACACACCGCTGCTCTCACTGTTACCCAAAAACACAACTCCTAGAAGAAGCAAGGGTCACACGTGTTACACAACGAAAAATACGAGCAGGCAGGCAGAGGACTGAGTATTCACGGTGCACACGCAACACAAATGCGCCGCCACACACGCTGATGCGACGTTCAAGGGCACAACAAATGCAGCGGATGGCGACTGGAGATGGGTGCGGGGGCTCAGGCGGTCGGGTGGGGTGAACTAAGAGGGGATGTTCGGGAGCGGTCGGGGATGGAGACTGACGATGTAGCATCCTCGGGGACAAAAGCTGTGTCTTTGAATGAGTCACAAAAATATAATTTGGGGGGGGGGGGGCAAAGTTTTTGGAAGAAACTCAAGGAAATTCAGAAGATTAAAAAAAAAAACCCAAAAAGTTCATATCACTAAGCAGAACAGATTTCCCCATCACACCAAACTGTTTATTAATATATAGATATATGTTTTATTTAGAATAACTTTGTAAAAAGTCACCGTACATTCAAGGTCAATTTTTTTTAGCGTCACATTTCCGACATCCCTCCACAGCATGCATAAAGATAAAACAACTCAACTAAAGCAGTATTTTCGCTTCGTTTCTGGAGATATTCTGTGGTTACAAGGACAATAAACAAGTTCTCAAAGAAAAAAAAACAACTACACAGCCACTCAGGGTATACAGTCATAAATAACACGGAGAGCTGCAAAAGACGGCGGCTTTCTTTAGAACGAAGCTGTGATGTCATCGACTCAACAAAGATCGAGAATACCGGTCTCGCTCAGTGAGAAAGAAAAGTCCAAAAAATTTGGATTCTGAACAAGAAATAAACCCAAATTTGTTCTCTCTAGAGTCGCGTCACTTTGACGGACTGCGGGGGCGGGAGGGGCGGAGGGGGGGTCGCCCGGGCCGGACCACACGGTCATATGGCGGACCGAAGACGACCTTATCACCGATACTCAACTTGGTGTCAGTTCTGTTTCACATTAACTACGTGTTCGATAGAAAAAAAAAGTCATGAGGTAAGGCAAATTTGACACACACACACGCACGCACGCACGCACGCACGCACACACACACACACACACACACACACCCTCTGGGCAGGAAATAGGAAATCACGTTCAGCATTGACACGGGGAAGCACAGCGCAACCGACAAAATCTCTCAAAGCAAGAACATGGTAATCTGCTGCACAGCCTTACTGTGAACAAAGCTTGGAGCGAGCACGTGTGTGTGTGTGTGTCTGTCTTGTGTGTGTTTGTGTGTGTGTGTGTCTGTCTTGTGTGTGTTTGTGTGCATGTGTGTGTGTGCGTGTGTGTATGGGATCACGGGGTTGGGCTTGGCAATATTCTGTCCACATGTGTTCACAAAGGCCATTAAGCCACTGGCTTCAGTACGACGACATTTAAGTCTTTTGGCACTTGTACAGTACATGAAAATGTCCTTTAGTTCGACAAAATGACACAACCATGTACATGCATGAAAGACAAGCAGTAGCAAAGGCAGTCTCTTGACAGGTTAGTCCATGATGGCGGACTTGTGATCAGAGATAGAGCATTCAGTGTCCGTATCGCTGCATGCCGAGCAGGTAGGCCCCGCTTTGGCTCTCCCGCTCAGTGCAATCCTCCACCCACCAACCGCTACTGTCCACACCGACACCACCACCGGCAGCAGCACCCCAGGGTTGGACGAAGGGAGGGAAGGAGGAACCCGGGGAGGAAGAGAGGACAGAAAGGAGGGATGAAACTGGCCTCTTCCACTGGAGAAGGGGTGTGTGGGGGGAGGCAGAGAGGAAGAAGAAGAAGGGTAGAGACAAGGGGGACAGGAGGGAGGCTAAGAGGGAAGGGTGGGGGCAGGGCAAAGAGGAGGAGGAGGAGGAGGAGGAAGACAGGGAGGAAGAGGCCCCTGTGCTATCCGGAGCTGTCTTTGTCTGTCTGTATGTCTGTTCTCACACAGTCGAAATCAATTTGCCATCAGGACTGTCGCTGTGGAACAAAGAGAGAAGGAAGCTTGCCAGGTCGGACACACTCAGAGAGAAATGGAGAAAGACAAGACAGGAACAAGGAGCCAGGGCTTAGTTTGGGAGGAGCGTAAGAGGGGTTGAAGGGCTCTACTTCCTCCCAAATACAGCTACCTCTCCAAACACACCCGCCACAACCAGGTAGAGTGGACTCCCGATTCCCTCATCAACTGGAATCCTCCTCTTTATCCACGGGGGTGGGGGGTGGGGTGGGGGGTGGGGGGGGTGTCAATTTTACACCTTGGGTCATTCAAAAGCAGAATAAAGGTGTGAGGTTGCCATTGATGAGGTAACGGGAGCCATCTCCTTTGGGCAGGGAGGAGGGGGAATGGGGTGGGTCTTGTGTTTAGGTAAGCCAGTCGGGGGTGAATACACCTTGCGGGAATGGTGCTGGTTGAAAACCCTGACCCAGAAAAAACACATTCATAGCAGACAGATAATGTAAAACGACTTGGCGCCGGAGCCGGAAGCCCCGGGCGCGCAAGCGGGGATGATCAAAATGAGGTCAGCGTGATGTCTAGTGTCACGACATGTATTGCACCAAACACCGACACATAAACACATACAACCCTATGCCACTTCTCTATGTCCCTCTCTGGTTCACACCCACACAACACACACACACACACACAAAGATCAACTCCCCAACTAGACAAATGCACAATCCCTGTCCCTAACCTCATACAAACCTACAAATTCAGCGAGGTCCTGATAGGACTACAGCTAAGATACCCTGGCCAAGAGCTGCTGAAAGTAAACTGAGGCGCTAACACTGACAGAGTGGGTGTGTCACTTAGAGGAGGTATAAAAAGGCAAAGCAAGCGAGAGAAAAGGAAGAAAGGACAGAGGGGACACAAGAAATAAAATCTACTCAAAGGAAACACTGTGCAAATGTGATGCGTCGGCAGGTTAAGCGGCGCAGCATCAGCTGCTGTAGCGGTTAGCATTAGTTTATTAGCCTGAGTGACTGCGCCTCGTTTCGAGGCCCGTGTAGGTCTCTACTATGGTAACTTTGCCCCAAAGTAGACAAGATGCAAGTCTGGCAGTCACTCATCTTAAAAGTATGTGTTAGAGCAGGGATTCTGTCCTTTGAAATGGCACTCAAGTCTTAAGATTCCCTTTGTTGCCTTGTAATTGAGAGAGCTTAGTCTCCATCTCTCGTTCAATGTAGTCACATGACTTTACTCAGACAGTGGCACCGGTCATGCCGGCCATTACTCTGTCCGCTGAGCAGAAAAGGGACTTACCTTGTGGCAAAGCGACTGTCGTAATCCTCAATGGCAGGCTGAGAGGTATGGAAGGGACAGGGTTTTAATTTCTGCGTGAGCCCTACAAGGCTGCCGTGTTAAGATATGAACAGCAGGTGGCAGCAGGACCTTATCAAAAGTCCCCTGAGCCACTGCAGCGCTGTTCATATTTGCTTGGGCCACACACAGTGAACCAGGCGGGTGCTATAAATCAAACCAATTAAGTATATAAAGTTTATTGTCACCCTGACACTACAAATGCTAGGTTGTGCCCACCTGTGTGGCAAAGCCTGCCATGCTGTAGGGGCGTGGGCGGGTCTGTGCTAGGCTCTGTGCCAGCAGGCGGGCCGTCAGGCCGTAATCAGGCATGGGCACGGACATGTCACTCTCCAGCAAGTTCCCTGTGCTGCTGCTTTTCCCATGGTGCAGGCTGAAGAGGCAACAGCACACAAATCAGCACACAAACACACAAAACAAAGGCACATTTCATCCAGCAATTTGATTTGTAGACTTTCTTCCAAATTAACCCCTTATAGGCAAGCACCCAATGGGCCCAAGGCCAGGAAACCTACTTCACTCTGAGCTTCTCGCTGTCACTTTCAGGCAGCACACGGGTATAGGAGAATGGGAACCATCCACGCCTAATAAAAAGGATAGGAGAAAGTCTGACTCACAATCCACGCACAATCCATAAGCCTACATTTGGCAGTCATCATCCACGTTGGTCATATGACATAAACATGGTCCATATGTGGGCAGACTAAGCAAATATCTGTGATACGGATATGTGCCCAAAACCCAATGACCCGAGGGATCCTCACATTTTGTTCTTTTCATTTTCTCCATAGTGCCAGCCGTCGCGGGCTTCAGGCACTAGCAAGGTGATGACGTCGCCCTCAGAGAAGCTGAGCAGGGTACCGTTGTCACCTGCGGCATGGGAAAAGATGGCCTGTACACGGGCGCGGCCATTCTTCTCCAGCCCTGCTGCCATGGAACTGGACCTGGGCAGGGTCCGTGTCTCTCCTACAACAATGGATTTGAAAAGACAATGGTTAGCTCTGTGAACAACAGCATGAAAGTTTCACTGATTGCCAGAATAAAAAGAATGGAAGTTTGCTTGAAGAATAAGAATTAAATGATTACTAGTAATCCACTGTTAATACTGTAACTTTAGTTTCCTTAGCATTATCTATCTAACATTATGCCATAACTGCACGTTTTTGATGAAGGTTCAAATCAACACAATGCCAAATTTAGCACCAATTACTTCTTAATGTAATATTGAATAGCACTGGGGCAGGGAAAGAATACCATCTTTTCAATCCATTCATCTTGTGATTAATCTTTCATTCATGTGTGCCTCTGTCCCTCATAAAACTCGGCCAGTGTTTGGATGAAAGAAAGTTATGACGTTACTCAGCAACATACATACTTATGAGCCCCTGAAACGAGATCCAGGCAGTGGTTAGAAGAAAAATGTGATATATCGTCTGAAGCTGCTCGAACAGGACAGTGCTACTGACAGAATTTTGTACCATAGATTATACCCAGGGGAAGCTACACCTAATCTGTATGGTTTACCTAAGATACATAAACAGGATGTGCCATTACAGCCTATTGTTAGTATGATAAACTTAGTGACCTATAACATCTCTAAGTTTCTGGTATCTATTCTTAACCCGCTGGGAGGCCGTAAGGAACATCACATTCAGAACACTGGATTTTGTGGATAAGGTGAGGAACATCATTATGGAGGGGGATGAAACAATGGTTTCTCTTTGGTTCAAATTTGTGGATGACACCTGGGTTAAAGTTAAATCTCAGGACGTACCACATTTCACCGACCACATTAACTCTGTGGACAACCACATCAAGTTCACCAGGGAGGATGTGAAAAATGACAGGTTAGCCTTCTTATACTGTGAAATTGCAATTGCTGATGGGGGACATTTGATTGTTGAGGTTAACTGTAAACCAACACATACTGTTCTATACTTAAGGTTTGACTCTCATCATCCATTGGAACACAAACTAGGAGTCATCAGGACGCTGTACCACCGAGCAGACAACGTCCCCACCGGCACAGCAGCCGGGGAAGGGGAGAAATCCCACATTAAACAGGCCCTGGTAAAGTGTGGTTATCCTAACTGGGCATTTGTCAAAGCCAGGGAGATGCCCAAACAGTGCACCAGCCGATCGAAGAGAGGAGGGCAACAGCTGCCTAAGCATAAACGAGTGGTGATTCTGTATGTGGTGGGAGTACCGGAACAGTTGAGACGCATATTTTCTAAACCCTTCATCTGAGTTGCTTTCAAACCTCAAAACACGGGTCCCCCAGCACAAACAGAGCAATATAGTGTACGCTGTTAAGTGCCAGGAGGACTGCCATGACTTGTACATCGGGGAAACCAAACAACACTGGCCAGGAGGATGGCACAACACAGAAGAGCTAATGTGTCAGGCCAGGTCTACACCTATCTACAGGCTAGTGCCCACTCTTTCAAGGATGAGGATGTGCACATCCTTGATAGGGAGAGATGCTGGTATGAATGGGGAATCAAAGCGGCCATCTATGTGAAGAGCAATGACCGTCCCTCTAGCTCTAGTTAAGATCACTAATGACCTACTGCTGACTGCAGACAGAGGTGACTGCTTGATTTTAGTTCTTTTAGACTTTAGTGCTGCCTTTGACACAGTCGATCACAACATCCTCTTATATCGCTTAGAGACTTGGGTGGGCATCAAGGGCTTGGCTCTTAGCTTATTATGCTCTTACCTCACCAACAGAACTTTCTCTGTTGTTCTGAGTAACTCTGCCTCCTCGGTGGCTCAGTTGAGTTGTGGTGTCCCTCAAGGCTCAGTTCTTGGCCCCCTTCTCTTTTCTATATACATGCTGACCCTTGGCCAGGTCATTCAAAATCACGATGTGCTCTACCATTTTTATGCTGTCAACACTCAGTTATTTATACATGCTACTAAAATCCACAGATCCTGGCACCCTAGCAAATCTCACAACTTGTCTCTCTGACATTAAATCCTGGATGTCTGAAAAATTTCTCAAATTTAATGACGATAAGTCAGGTCATTTTGTTCTGTCCTGAAAATTCCATCAGCCCTTTTGTTTTGTCTTGGTGGTCCGTCAGGTAGTCTTAAGCAGGCTGATAGGAATCTCGGGGTAATATTCGATGCTTACCTCAGTTTTGATAATCAAATTGAACATGTTGTTCAGTCATGCTTTCTTCAGCTCAAGCTAATCTCCAAAATTAGATCATTTTTATCAATTGCCGATCTGCAAAACATTGTACATGCTTTTATCTCTTCTCGGCTTCACTATTGTAATGCACTTTATTCTGATATCAGTAAGGGCTCCCCTCCACCGTCTGTAGTTGGTACAAAATGCTGCTGCTCGGCTCATTACCGGGACAAAGAGGCATGACCATATCACTCCTGTGCTTGCCTCCCTACACTGGCTCCCTGTTATATTTCGAATTGCTTTTAAAACGTTATTGCTCACTTTTAAGGCTTTAAATGGTCTTGCTCCTACATACATTTGTGATTTATTGACCTGGTATATGCCCCCTCGATCATCGGTTTGTCACAAAGGGTGATTGGGCTTTTGCTGTTAGAACCCGCACACTATGGAACTATCTTCCTGATGAACTAAGACAAACCAAGTCTCTAGCTTCTTTTAAATCTCGTCTTAAAACGTTTCTTTTTATGAAAGCTTTCACAAATGTTTGATATTTCTTTTTATTTATACTGTTTTTATTTTTACTCTTACTTATTTGGTCTTAACTTATTTTTACCTTGTCTAGTTTTATTTCTTTGTAAAGCACTTTGTAACATTGTTTTAGAAAAGTGCTATATAAATAAAGTTATTATATTATTATTACCCTTGAACTGGGGGGGGGGGGGGGGGCTAAGCGTACACCTGTTGCCATCTTACAGTGCTGTGATTGCAAACATTCCCCAATCCTCTGTGAGTAGCCCACATCGCCATTGCAACTCTAGGTAATGGTCACGGCAATTTGTACATGAAACTGACCGCTGGTTTCGACTGCAACGCAACTGTGCCAGTTTTGGTCATTACTCAACTGTGCTGTTTATAAGGGTGGGGAAGCTTACAATCAGCGGAGACTGATGAAGTCACTTAGATGAGTGATGAAACGTTTCTCCTACTAAACGATGTGTCCAGATGAACTGATTAAACTTTCTGGGAGTGTTTGGATGACTTACCCACAGGGTTCTTATTCTTGGCGGGGGCAGGCCGGCGCACGGGCAGGGTGTTGGAGTAGACCTCGCTGACCTGTCTCTGAGGCTGGGCCTGGGTCTGGCCTTGGGCCTGATTCTGAGGGGAAGAGGGTCGCCCCTGGGGCACACTCCCTCCATCAGTCCAGTACTCCTCCCCATGGACCCCTGTCGTCCCGTTGACCATGGACATGCCATCTGGTCCCATCAGTCTCTGAAAAACACATTGAGACATGAATATGAATTCGAACAGAAATGTAACATAAAAAAAAATTCTGTGGCAGATAATATCAGCAATGACTTCTTGAGGCATTCGATATGATGTGTTGTGGTTAAAGGAGTAGTTCCCATTCAATCCCCAAGTCGATCCCCATTTTTATACTCACCGCTCACTGGTGTAGTACATCGGTAGGTTTCATTTTCACAGTCACAGTCATCCACCCTTTTTATACTGGATACACAGATCTAGCTTTCCATTTTGGGTTCAATGAAAGTAATGGGGAACAAATCCACAATCTTCGTTCAGTACAAAAAAAAATTCACGGTTCAGCCAATGCTAGCATGATGCCAAAGCAGTCCGTCTTAATGAATATGAGTGATTATTTTAAATATCTATGGTCAATTGTATTGCTAAATTTCCTATTAGTGTTTGCTTTGCTGTCCTGGGGTGGAGTGACTCTTGCTGGTAATCGTTTATAGACTGCATTACAGGAAGACGTATGCTAGGAAACTACCATAACCAACCATAGAAAATGGTACATTTTTAAAACGACTGCTTGAATTCTCTATGAAGACTACTGTAGCGTCATGTTAGCATCGGTTAAACCATGGTGTTTTTTTTTTGCACTGAATGATTATTGTGGATTTGTCCCCCATTATTGCATAGAATCCTACATGGAAAGCTGGAGCTGCATGTCCAATGTGAAGTAAATGATGGATGAATGTGAAAATTAAACGTACCTAATGTAGCAGTGACTACAAAAGAGAGATAATCTCCAAAATTTCCAAACTGTTCCTTTGAATGATTAATCACATAAACGGACACAATGTATGACAGTAAAAACTTAAACTCTGACAAGGCAGACACTGCAGAAATGACTTTTAGAGAGCTCATCTCTGAAAACTCTTCTGTCCTTTCCTGCCTAGTTTGAAATGTCAGCTTCGCTCATTAATAAAAGTGCCATCGTTAAAGAGAGGCTGGAGAGATGTTTGTTTGTTTCGCGGTCCCACAGAGGGAGTGAGAGGTCCCCTAGCTGAAGGTAAGAATTAGCTCATTAAGTCCTTCAGAGCAGCACTATTGAGGGAAATTAAACACAGATCCTTGAAGAAGTTCATCCTCTTCTCAGCGAGAGAACAGAAGGAACTTCAGAGCCTAATAGCATATAGTTCCTTTTTGGGATGACAAAAGGGAAGCCTGGAAACACATTTCAGCAGTTCTGCTACAGTATGTGAAGTCTTTAATCTGGATCCACACTGGCTTCCACCTGACTGTGTTTATGTGGTCGGCATAAAAAGTGCAGTTTTGAGAAGTAACAGAAAATAAGGGACAAAACTGGAAAACTGCTCCACCCATGCACTACACCGGCTGATTTCACTGAGTGGAGCTGCATCTGGATTGTTTCAAACTATGTACTAGAAGCATGCACATTTTAGTATGAAAATTTGGTATATGAAAGGTAATAATAATAATACATTTTATTTGTGGGCGCCTTTCAGCGCACACAAGGAAACCTTACAGAACACAGTAAAAAACAAGCAGCACTGTATCAGACAGAATAAAATCAAAACAAAGCAGGGTAGACAATAAAAAGTTAATAAAACAGATAAATATAAAATCATCATCTGCACAAAACTCAGTGAAGCATGGATCAGACTGAATATGCCAGTTTGAACAGGTACGTTTTGAAATGGGATTTGGAGGTTGAAAGAGAATCAATGTTGCCAATTTCTTGTGGGACAGAGTTCCATAGGCGGGGGTTAGAATGACTGAAGGCTCTAGTTCCCATGGTAGTCAAGTGGGCCGATGGTGTAGTGAGTTGGAGAGCAGAAGAGGCTCTGACAGTGCGGGTGGGCGTGTGGATGTGAAGGAGTTCGGAAAGATACAAAGGAGCTAGGTTATTAAGGGCCTTAAAGGTGAGGAGCAGGATCTGGAAGTCAATACGGTATTTAACAGGGAGCCAATGGAGTTGCTGAAGAACAGGAGTGATATGATCTATGGAAGGAGTTCTGGTAATGATACGGGTAGCTGAATTCTGGACCAATTGAAGTTTATGAAGACACTTGATGGGAAGATCAAAGAGGACAGAATTACAGTAGTCAATACAGGATGTGACCAGGGTGTGAGTGAGTATGGCTGTGTTTTTAGGTGTAAGTGATGGCCGAAGATGATTAATATTGCGCAGGTAGAAGTATGCAGACCGAGTAACATTGTTGATGTGAGCTTCAAAAGATAATGTGCTGTCCAGGATGACACCCAGACTCTTAACCTGAGGCAATGGAGGAACTATACAATTGTCAATAGTCAGGTTTGGCCATAGTAGATTTAATGCCTACTAGGAGGACCTCAGTTTTATCACTATTAAGTTTGAGGAAGTGGTATGAAAACCAGGATTTAATTTCTATTAAGCAGTCAGAAAGGGAAGTGGGTAGAAGAGTGGAGGTAGGCTTGGTGGATAGATAAAGCTGGGTGTCATCTGCGTAGCAGTGAAATTGAATGCCAAATTTCCTGAAAATGTGGCTATGAGGTAGGTAAATAATAAAAAGGAGGGGTCCCAATACAGAGCCCTGGGGAACACCGGTAGTAACAGGGAAGGACTGTGATCTCAAATTTTTAAGTTGGACAAACTGAGCGCGGCCAGAGAGATATAATTTAAACCAGTCAAGCGGGGTGCCAGTTATTCCAGTGGAAGCTAATCTTTCTAAGAGGATGTTATGTGAGATGGTATCAAAGGCTGCACTCAAATCAAGGAGGGCAGGTATGGTTAAGAGCCCAGAGTCAGCTGCCATCAACAGATCATTAGTGATTTTCACCAAAGCTGTCTCCTTACTGTGCATGGAGCGAAAACCAGACCGGAACTGCTCGAACAGATTGTTGTTAGTCAAGTGAGCATGTACCTGAAATGCAACTGTTCTTTCAAGTGTTTTAGAAAGAAATTATAAATTTGAGATTGGGCGAAAATTATTCAAATTGGCTTCACTATTGTAATGCAAGCGGCCGTAAAATAGTTTACCATGGAAAACAGGCTCTAGTGTTCCCTTTGCCCGATCTAATTAAATTTGCATAATAAGATGATTTACTGTGGACAGATCCGCCTCATAATGAAGTAAGTCGTTATACATGTCTTATGAACAACAAGGCCAGTTTTCGTGTAAAGGCATTCCAAGCGACGGCCTTTAGCTTTAAGCTGGCGTAGTGCAAGTGTAAACCAAGGGACAGAGTGGGTAAAGGAAACAGACCGGTTTTTTAAAGGAGCATGATCATTTAAAAGACTACAAAAGTCATCATTGTAATAATGAGAGACCAATTTGTTTGGGGTGGATAAATTGTCTTTGCTGGGGAGGTTATCAATTCCACTAGTAAGAGCAGATAAATCAATATTCTTAATGTTACGGGACGAGATGGAGCGTGACAAATTTGTTTTGGATACTGTTAACATCGCAAGACACTAACGTGTGGTCGAAAATTGGCAAATCAGATGCATTGCAATTAAGAGGAGTTACACCAGAGCAGCAAATCAGATCAAGTATGTGTCCTTTGGAGTGTGTAGGAAAATCAATATATTGCTGTCATCCAAAACTGTCCAAGCATGATGTAAAATTCCTTGTGAGAGTATTGTGGACATTGTCCATGTGTATATTAAAATCACCCAGCAATATTACATTAGGGGACAAAGAACATATAAAGGTTAGAAAAACAGAAAGTTAGTTTAAGAAATCATTATTGGGCTTCGGTGGTCGATAAACAGCGGCTAGTATGGTAGGATTTGGCCCATTGATTTGTATGTAGGGTAATGAACTCGAATGAAACATGAACAGGCACAGTTATGGAAGACACTTTCCACAGTAAAGTATCGCTACCCACCCACCGGTGTCATGGGATTTGCAGGTGTATACAAACCCAGGAGGAATACTTTGATTAAACTGTGAAGTCATTGGGTTGTTGCCATATCTCAGTCAAGCATAGGAAATCAAGCTTACGATCATTCAGTAGATCATGAAGTAGGAGTCCCTTGTTGATTAGCGAGCGACTGTTAAATAACCCGATGGTGAGATTATTTTTTTCGGTTTTGATGCTAGCCGACGTGGCTAGGTTAGCTAGTGCAGCGCTTCCCAACCCAGTCCTCAAGGAACACCCATCCTGCAGATTTACATTGTAACCCTGCATAGGTAGCTCTGCTTGTCCTTACTCAACCAATCATCTCACAGCACTTAATTATGCAAGGTGTGCAACATCTGACATAATCCATTGCTGATTGGTTGAATAACTACAAACAGGTACCTATTCAGAGTTGCAAAGAAAATCTGCAGGATAGGTGTTCCTTGAGCACTGGGTTGGGAAACACTGAGCTAGTGCACTGTGGTCAACAATCCATCTGGGCTTTCTTGAGGGACGAGGAATGGAAGACCAGAAGGAATATATTGGTTTTGTGTTATCGAAATTGAAGCTCCAGCGGGATCCACGGTGAATGTGTTCCGGATGAAAATGACGAACAATATCCCGGTAAAGTTGCAGGGCTGGTGGTGGCTAAGAGAGGTGGGGTCGTAGTCGAAAAGGTTCCTCTGATGTATGTACATATACAACACGGACAAATTAAGCATGGCCCTTATGGTCACTACATGATCAAAACCATCCCAAAATTCTTTGTGCCTTTGTCGTTTCCTTGGAAGAGCAATACAGCGGACTGCAAAGTGGGAGAAGCAGCAGTCAGCATCAGCAAAATCAATTGTATTTTTTTAAACATGTTATTGAGGGGGAACAAAAGTTTTTCGCAATGAGTAAAGAACTAAGGCTAAATTGAGGCATAAAGCAAAAGCGGCAAAGTTTTCTAACTCCAAAGTGACAAAGTTCTTCTTCTGGTGTAATTAAAGGTAACCTCCGCTTGCACATGAGTCTGCCAAGTGTAACATATGTAGTATGTGGTGCATACAGCATTTTACATACCTACTTGTATGCCACAATAGTATGTAGTGTACATTATATACTCTGATTATGTGGGATGTGCTAATAATTTGGACATTACTTAGTTTCTCCTAGCTAGCTGCAGAGTGCTCTTGCTTAGAATCAGCTGGTTTAGTGCACAGGTGGAGCAAATACACGATTGCGACTTTGCCGTTTTCACCACTTACCGCTTGATGTCCCAGGCCACTGCCCATGAAGACAGCCAGCTCTGGGGGCACGGGAAGAGGCTGAGCCCCCGGGATGGGGTCTGAGATGACCAGGTTGGACTTGGAGGCGTGCAAGGGGCTGGTGCCACCAAGGCTGCTCCCTCCAGAGCCCATCTGCTGGGCCAGGAGCATGGCTCTTTCTGGCAGCTTGTTGGGGTCCGAACAGGCCTGCTGCCACACAGGGATCTTCTGGGTAAGAAGGTCCTTACCCTGGGTGAAAAGAAGGAAGATGGGAAGAAAGGAAGGGAGGGAGGATAGATTAAGAAGGAAAGAATTTAAGAATAGAAAGACATACTTACAAAATTTTAAAAAAGGGGGTCAGAAGCTCTTATTTAGGATGATTTAGTTGTTTGACCATAGATGTTTCACCATAAAAACTTGTCCGTTAAGCAGGGCCGTCTTAAAATGTGGGAACGCTGGGCAGTTGCTCGGGGGCCCCACGAGCATAGGGGCCCCATGCTAATCTAATACATAGATTAGCATGGGGATTAGCATTAGCAATTAGTTTATATATATATATATATATATATATATATATATATATATATGTACATATAACAGCAAGTCATCTATGTTGTGACTTGCTGTCAATAAATAAATAAATACTATACCGAACTATAAATATTTGTTATTGGAAAATGCATATTTAGCATGTGTTTAACTAAAGATAATAAACAATATTAATGTCAATTTTTATGATAAGTGGACACTGGCATTCGCCTCCGATTTAGTATCACAGTCACGTCTGCAACCACACGTGCATGTATGTGTACGTATCTCACGCACTACATAACGTAAAAGCGTATATGTTAACATCACTTCAACTCGCTTGACAGTTAATAGCAATGATAGTTACATTTATATGCCATTGGTTATTAGAGACTGAATCTGAGATTCATTAGGAACACTTGTAGGGTAAGCATGTAGTAGTTATTCAAGATTACGAATGTATGATTCAGTACTAGTAACCAGGTATTGTTAGTTTGTGACATGTGAATGGATAAGCTGTTTATATAAGATGTGAAAATTGCAGAATGTAGACTTAGACAGAGATGAGGCTCGGCCTTGCCTCACAGTGTTGTGAATCAGCACGCAGTAGAGGGGTTGGATTAAGAATAAATACTGAAGTATAATGTGAGAAAGGACTTGTTCATTATGCAAGCAGAATGTTTAAATATTTAGGCCTTGTCGCAAGCAGACTGATATTATGTATGTAACCCTAGGCCCTGACGAGGGACTAAACACAACACATTTTTAATAGAAAGAAAATTAATTTTTTTCCCCCAGGTGAATAACTCTTTGAGCAGAAATGTGAGTGGTTGTGTAGGTAGGGGCCCCAGTGCACTGCTTTGCCCGGGGGCCTCTAATGCTGTTAAGACGGCCCTGCCATTAAGGAGTAAAGTGCGAGATATAAAAATGAAATAAAATAAAACACCTTCCATTTTATCATTTATGGTAGCTGTTCTAAAAAAAAAGGTGTGCTCAGTGTTTGGATATTTCTTTTAAGCATTTTCTCTGGCAAATCTTCCAAGTACTCCTTGTTATTTAAGCTCTATTCAGCCCCCTAGATGTTTTCCGGACTGTATATCCTTGACCCCTGCATCTTGTAAAGCTACAGCGGTGTGGTGAGTCGGCACGAAAGAGGGACAGACTAAAAAGACGCACTAGCAGCCCGCGGCAGTGACTCGCAGCCTCTAGACATGGTCTCTTTTGCTGCTTTAGCGGTAGAGCTGCACGAAAAGTTGTGTTAAGTGCGCGTGCACGCACACACACACACACACACACACACACACACACACACACACACACACACAATATCTCCGGGGGGGGGGGGGTCTTCAGCTTGGAAAAGGTAAAGTCTTCCCACGCACATCCTAATCTTGATTAATGACTGGACTCCATGCATGCACACACGCACACACACGCACACACAAACGCATGCACACACCCTCCCCTAGAAACCCTTTTTGCCTTGCAGTGCACATCAACCAGAGCCTCCTGGAGACTGATGTGCTCCATTACCGGAGGATATGCTATCAAACAGGCATCAAACAGGTGTAGGCACACATACAAAACACACGCTTCACTAATACATGTGAATACAGTATTATGGATACACATGTATTAGTATTACACACGCACACAATCGAAGAAGGTTGAATAAGTTCATCCGGATACGTTTACTGACATATACGTCTCACCTCTTCAGACTGCAGGTATCCCCCACCCTTATAAATAATACAGTACAATACGGTGCCGAGCAACCGAAACCAACGACCGGTGTCATACGCAAATATTGGGTGTGACCACTGATCATGTGCACCATGTGTGTCTGACATTCTTGTGTAAGAAGTGGGGTTGTTGTGAAGCGTCCAGTGTGTTGGTGTAGTGTTCTGTGCCTGTCACGTCTCACTCTCACCCTTCACCGCTGGCTAGAGGGATGCGAACAGGCTGCTCGAGCACGTAACTCCCTCCCTGCCTCCCCAACAGCGAGCCGGCGACACACGGTAACTGGGTACACCTTGGACCCCGGCTGAACTACAAGGGACTCAGTGGAGGTCTGGCCCCCTGACGTGTGGTATGGAGGCCCACCGGTGTGTGTTCCCTGATGCCCACGAACCAGTCCCCAGCTATGGGTTAAATAGTGCCACTGCCTAGTGGATACCTCGGGAGAGGAATGGGCCATGGGAGTAAACCCCTACAGAAAATCAACATCTACTGCGCTGTTTGTTTGTTTTTCTTGCCCCTTTTGTATGTGTTTAAGTCGGAGAGTACTGCTGATGTCGTGTGTGGCCTCTCGTAGCCCCTCCCCCTTCCCATCCACCCCTCTACGTATGTGTTATGTTTATCTGTTGTCTTGTTTCACCCCGTTTATTGTAAAGCGACTCTGAGTGTTAGAAATGCGCTATATAAGTTTGATTTATTATTATTATTATTACTATTCACAGAGGATTAGGGATTGTTGCAATCACAGCACTGTAAGATGGCGACAGATGTATAACCACCGAAACCACTGACCGGTTTCATGATCAAATATGGGTGTGACCATTAATTGGGAGTTTGATGGCCATGTGTACTATGCACAGAGGATTGGGGAATGTTTGCAATCACAGCATTGGAAGATGGTGACTAAGATGTACTCTTACCCCTCCCCCCTCCCCCTCATTTCAGGGATGGTCGTTCCCTCTTCACATAGGTGGCCTCTTTGACTCCCCGTTCAAACCAGTGTTCCTCCCTATTCAAGGATGTGCCCATCCTCATCCTTGAAAGAGTGGCCCCTGGTCTATAGATGGGTGTAGACTGTGGAGTCCTGGCCTGATGTGTTAGCTCTCCTGTGTTGTGCCATCCTCCTGGCCAGCGTCTGTTTAATTTCCCCGGTGTGCAAGTCACAGCAATCCACCTGGCACTTAACAGCGTTCATTATATATTGCTCTGTTCTGTCGCCATCTTACAATGCTGTGATTGCAACAATCCCTAATCCTCTGTGAATAGTACACACGATCAGTGGTCACACCCGTATTGGCATATGAAACTGGTCGTTGGGTTCGGTTGTGTGGCACTGTATTGTACTGTATTGTTTATAAGGGTGGGGATACCTGCAGTCAGTTTAGACTGAAGAGGTCACTCAGATGAGTGATGAAATGTATCTGTCAATAAACATTGTATCCAGATGAACTGATTCAACCTTCTTTGATCGTCTTACCTGGGTTACTGAGCATGCATCAAGACATATGTATACAATATTTCAGTATACAGTGTTTCAAGGTGTATTTCATCTTGTTGTGTCGATCACCTCATTCCTGTTTAGAATTACCCGTAAAGTCGTTGCCATTGCATACCTTTGAAGTAACGTGCTACTAACAGGTCTGTTTTAACGTAAAGTTGAACTTAAGTTTGTTTGTGACATGCAAAAGGTCATGAAACCATTAGATAGCAACGTATCCTCCTCGGAATAATTTAGTAAAAAAAAAATAGGTGGAAAAATGGCTCCCAGAAGTGCTGCAAAGTCTTGTCTTAATAATAATAATAATCAATTTTATTTATTTATTTTTTTGGACGGGGCCCCATTTTCTCCCCGATTGTATCCGGCCAATTAACCCACTCTTCTGAGCGGTCCCGGTCACTGCTCCACCCCCTCTGCCGACCCGGGGAGCGCTGCAGACTACCACGTGCCTCCTCCCATACATGTGGAGTCGCCAGCCGCTTCTTTTCACCTGACAGTGAGGAGTTTCGCCAGGGGGACGTAGCGCGTGGGAGGATCACGCTATTCCCCCCAGTTCCCCCTTCCCCCCGAACAGGCACCCCGACCGACCAGAGGAGGCGCTAACATAGCGGCCAGGACACACACCCACATCTGGCTTCCCACCCACAGACACGGCCAATTGTGTCTGCAGATACGCCCAACCAAGCCAGAGGTATTACAGGGATTCGAACTGGCGATCCCCGTGTTGGTCGGCAACGGAAAAGACCGATACGCTACCTGGATGCCCCTCCATTGTATTCATAGAGCGCCTTTCAAAGTACTCAAACACGCTTCACATAAAATGAACATAAAACGACACACCAAAAACAGAAAACACACAAACTTTAATCGCACATTTTCTGAGTGGAAGGGGGGGAAAGAAACTGGAGCGTGCGATGTTGGATAACAGCTTCGGATATATAACTAACAGAAAAGTATTATCTAGAGTTTTGGTATTTTTTTAATGATTCTGCCGCATTAAAAGTTAATGCTACTTTAAATCGTACATTTTTATCTGGTGAATAAAATGGCCCTCCATATTCAAATTAGCCCTGACAACTTCAAAGATCCTGATTAACAGCCTACCCTCACAATTTCGCTTACAATGCAGAGTAAAGTTATTCCTGCTGTCCACTTTTTAATTATTATGTTCCCCGGCAAAGCTCGTTTTCTCACTTTTTCCCCACGCTGCTTAAGAAAATGGTATGTAGGTTTTTTTTTTAATCCCCCCCCCCTCCCCTCCTTTTCTCCCAATTGTACTTGGCCAATTACCCCACTCCTCCGAGCCATCCCCGTCACTGCTCCACCCCCCTCTGCAGACTACCACATGCCTCCTCCCATACATGTGGAGTCGCCAGCTGCTTCTTTTCACCTGACAGTGAGGAGCTTCGCCGGGGGGACACAGCGCGTGGGAGGATCACGCTGTCCCCCCCCCCCCCAACAGGCACCCCAACCGACCAGAGGAGGTGCTAGTGCAGCGACCAGGATATACACCCACATCCGGCTTCCCACCCACAGACACGGCCAATTGTGTCTGTAGGGACGCCCGACCAAGCCGGCGGTAACACGGGGATTCGAGCCGGCGATCCCCGCGTTGGTAGGCAACGGAATAAACCGCAACGCCACCCGGGCGCCCCTTAACGGCCTGTAGTTTCAGCCGTCTTTTGCTGGTGTTGGTGTGCGTAAGCGTACCTTGCCATGGTAGGCACTGCTGTTCTTTGCCACGGCACACTGACGGTCCACCAGGAAGCAGTATCTGCGGCGCTCCTCGGACAAGGCCGTCTTGTATCCCTCAGCGATGAAGGTGTCCAGTTCACTCTGCTTGCTGCTGATGGTCTCCACAAACTGCAGAGGAGAGACACAGAGAAAGGACAGCCATGAGTGAACGCTTAAGTCATAAGCAGAACGCACCGAGAAGTCAAACAGCAAAAAAGATGAGGAAAAATTAGCCAACAGAATCCTAACAACTGCAGATGAAAAGTGAAATGTTCTGTTGTGTGTGTCAAAAGCACATTCACACACCGATAATTACCAAACCACATCGTGTGTCTTAACATTTGTTGCCAATTTAGAATAGAGTACTCTTCATTAGTCATTCTGTACAAACATAAAAATGAAATGTGTTCTCTGCATGTAACCCATCCTATTGTATAGCAGCAGTGGGCCAACTCCAGTTCTTCTTTCCACTGCCTTGCTCAGGGGCACAGGCAGGAGTATTAACCCTAACATGCATGTGTTTTTGATGGTGGGAGGAAACCCACGCAGACACGGGGAGAACATGCAAACTCCACACAGACAGGACCTGGGGTGGCTTGAGTTTCGAACCCAGGGCCTTCTTGCTGTGAGGCAGCAGCGCTAACCACTGGGCCACCATGCCAATATTATGGATCTTGTTGCCAATATTATGGATCTTGCCTTTACCTCAGGTGGTCCAAGTCCAAGAGTCTGGAAGATGTCTTTCTTACCAAGCATCAGGCGTAATACTTGTATAAATGTGTATTTCTGTATCAGTGTGCATGTGTGTGTGCGCTTGTGTGAGAAAGTTCAGAAACACACATGATCCCATTCAATTTGCTACTAATATAATATGAAGTATTTAAATATTTAAACGTAATTAAAGTAATTAAAAAGTAGTAATAATAGTAGATTTAAAGATGCCTGGTTTAGTTGTCACAGGCAATTTTAAAGCTGGGCAACAAACAACCAATATTCATGTTCTTTTTTTTTGGGGGGGGGGGTCCCCCCCCTTTCTCTCCAACTGTATCCGGCCAATTACCCCACTCTTCCGAGCCGTCCCAGTCGCTGCTCCACCCCCACTGCTGATCCGGGGAGGGCTGCAGACTACCACATGCCTCCTCCGATACATGTGGAGTCGCCAGCCGCTTCTTTTCACCTGACAGTGAGGAGTTTCCCCAGGGGGACGGTAGCACGTGAGAGGATCACGCTATTCCCCCCAGTTCCCCCTCCCCCCCGAACAGGCGCCCAGACCGACCAGAGGTGGGGCTAATGCGGCGACCAGGACACATACCCAGTTACACCGGGATTCGACCTGGCGATCCCCGTGTTTATAGGCAATGGAATTAGACCGACACGCCACCCGGACACCCCAATATTCATATTCTGATAGATAGGCCATTTGGTTACACAGTGTGTAGTGGTGAAAGTAAACGGCACAAGTTACAGCAAAATGCTCTTTGGGATCCATTTTTTGCCACTTATGTATCAATGGTAGAGTTTTGCTGAGCACATGAGTTCTTCACGGTCACAGAGAATAATCGTTTCGGATTGGCTGGAGGATGTGGCGTTAAAACTCTTTAATGCACATGTAGTTTGGCTCAAGTTCAATCGCCGACCTGAATTCATGTGCTGGCCTGTGTAAGTACTTTGGATTTTGCACACTTTTTATTGTATATTGGTCCTGGTCAGACCCGGCTGTTGTTTCTCAACTTAGCATATGATGTGATTTGCTCCGAGTTTTAACAGTGTATTCTAATAAACGCCAAATGAAAGGACAATACTGAGCCACCTCCCGGTTTCTTTGCAAATCTAGATCAATAGCAACCCAAGGAACAAAGTGCAATCCTCTGATAGCACAGCAAATCCTATGTAACCAATCAAAGGAGACCTCAGAGCACCATCATGTGATTTAACCTGGGGACGGGGAGTAGGACAATTGGGGAGGCACAGGTTAGGGTGTAGAGGTTCTCTGGGTTAAAGTCCTGCTTTATGCCATCTGACCTGCTGCATCCGAACAGGCAGCCTAACACAGGCTCAGTAAACGACAGCGTAAACCACAACCCACACAGAATTCCAGGATGGAAGATTTACAGAGCGGGTAAGGGAGAACAACAGTGAGCGCGAGAGAGAGAGAGAGAGAGAGAGAGAGAGAGAGAGAGAGAGAGAGAGAGAGAGAGAGAGAGAGAGAGAGAGAGAGAGAGAGAGAGAGAGAGAGAGAGACAGAGAGAGAGAGAGAGCGAGAGAGAAAGAGAGAGAGAGAGAGAGAGAGAAAGACAGACAGAGAGAGAGAGAGAGAGAGAGAGAGAGAGAGAGAGAGAGAGAGAGAGAGAGAGAGAGAGCGAGATTAACTAAGATGAATAAAGTTTTGCAAACTTGCAGTCCCTAAACTGCACCCTGCAGACAAACCAGCTGCACTTCATTTAGTAGCCACCAGGGCACACTCCTTCTCCACCGCCAGAAGCAGCATGAGGCCGGTTCATTGAAATTCAAACTGTGGAGGACTCTTTAAAGTGGCTAAATGATGCTGAACATAAACATTATCAGGAAAGGCCTTGTGTATTAGTACACTGAGCGTTGGAAAGAATCCACCTACACCATTATACAAATCCTCCGAGCCAAGTTTTATAGGCAACGGAGCGAGAGATGAAAGGATGATGAACGCATTTTTCTCCTGAGAACAGCTTGACCTTGTTCTGTTCTTTCTCCACAACTTAAGCTCAACTTGAGTACTTTCAAAACGCCTCAGTATTTCTTTGTTTTTTCTTTTGATTTGATTTTTTTTTTAACCTTGGACATATTATTTCAGTTATAGACATGAGCCTCAGCTCAACCGAGGCGGGTTTGTGGAGGGAGGAACATTTCAGTGAGTAAAGCAATACTCCGTGATACTGGAACAGCTTTTCTTTTTCTTTTTTTTGTGTGGTATGAGTCATGCTACATATTGCAGAGGGCGATAAGTGGGGGGGGGGGGGGGACTATGCTGTGATGAGGAAACACCCAACCAAAATGCGGCTGGACTCTCCAGGTGATACTGCTGGTGAATGGGGCTTCATTCATATCGGGGTCGACACATAAACATCCTGATGAAATGACTGCGTCCAATCTGTCTTCTCTCTCTCTCTCTTTTTTCCCCGAGTGACCCCCGACATTTCTCACCAGTCTGTGACTCACTTGCTGTCGGTCTCTCCAGGAGTGCTAAGCGCAGCTAACCGGAGCAGTTCAACCAGTCTGTTCCCTCCTCTTGTCAGTTCCACAACGCCCAAATCTCACACCATTCAAAAGGTTACTGCGGAAACCGAAGATAATGGCGGCTAAGAGGGAAGCCCGAGCAACCGCTGTTGTAACAAAAATGAGGATTACATCATAGTTGCCATAACGTTGAGAGGGAAACGTGTTTTGCCGGATTCACAAACGTGTATGCTACATATTCAACACAGTATTGTGGGCTGACTCCACGGCCAACACGGGCTGTAACTCGTCACCATCTCTCCCTCGCTGCACACTTCCTCGTGTGCATACATGCCAAACGCCAGACACATCTGGGGCAGCAGCTCACTATGCTATGACAAAGGACCTATGCAATACGATACACCTGGCTGTTTGAAAAGCTCTGCTCTTCCATACACACCCAGAATTTGCAGCGGTTAAAAGTGCGGGGCAGGACTTCCGGCTCACCGAAACATGGCTTAAGTTGCATGTTAGGGAGCTCCTGCGGAGTCTATTTGTCTTAACGTCATTAGGCACTGTTTTCTCCCTTTTCATGGCTTAAGTTTTATGTAACTCCCCTTTAATATAGTTACTTTGGTTTTCGAGCACTAAAATGCCGCTTAAGGTTGATACCGACCTGCTCCGCTACCCTACTCCTCCCCGTGGCTTTCGCTCCTCCGACGCCAACCTCCTGTCTCCGCCACACAGGACCATGCACAGGACCTGGGGCGACAGAACCTTCTCCATAGCAGCCCCCTCCCTCAGGAACTCCCTCCCCGCACACACACCAGAGACCGCACTCACAACTGCTTTTGATGTGATTAATCCTACCTAAAACGACCACAGGCAGTCAAATTGACCGCCGCTTTTTAAACTCTATATTCTGTAAAGATAAATACCCAATTCGTTACATATGTTAGTATGTCTGTTAAGAAACGACTAACACCAAAATTAACGTTTTAATAACTTTCATACTATTTTTCAAACAATTTAAAATGGCCGCTGTCCCAACGCCTGTAAATACTGCAACGCCTGACCCCACATCGGCTCCGCTCCGCCGCCAGAGGCTAGCAGTATGCTACCTCCTGCTCCAGATGTTACCACGCTCCAAGCTGAGCTTCCTTCCCGCTCTTCAGGATGATGTCGCAGCAATATCTAAATCCGAGCTTCGAGCAGCTTTGGGCAATAATCTCTCGTTTATTATTAAAACTGAAAGCGGAATTGTCTGGCAGCATATCCACAACACAGTCCGACCTCGCGGGACTCAATGGCGCCGTAACAGAAATGGAGCAGTCTCTGTCTACCTGCACTGATGACATTGTTACTCTCCCCCCCCCCCTTTTTCTCCCCAATTGTATCCGGCCAATTACCCCACTCTTCCGAGCTTGTCCCGGTCCCTGCTCTACCCCTTCTGCTGATCCGGGGAGGGCTGCAGACCACCACGTCTCCTCCGATACATGTGGAGTCGCCAGCCGCTTCTGTTCACCTGACAGTGAGGAGTTTTGCCAGGGGGACGTAGCACATGGGAGGATCACGCTATTCCCCCCAGTTCCCCCTCCTGCCCGAACAGGCGCCCCGACCAACCAGAGGAGGTGCTAGCACAGCGACCAGGACATATACCCACATCCGGCTTCCCACCTGCAGACACGGCCAATTGTGTCCGACCAAGCCGGAGGTAACACGGGGATTCGATTCGGCGATCCCCTTGTTGGCGGGCAACAGAATAGATCGCCACGCTACTTGGGCGCCCAACATTGTTAATCTTTAAAGAAAGCGGAACATTTGTCTCGAGAGATGGTCAAGCTGGAAAACAAATGAGGATTTGGAGTCCAGAGCTTGCCGTCAGAACGTCCGGATTACTGTTGTCCCAGAGGACGACCTTGCCTCCTCATCCACTGCCGGCGTGTTTAAACTTCTGATGGAGGCTTTCACACTGGAGAAGGAGCTGCTGGCGATGCCTAAACCCGGTGACCGCCCCCGCGCTATAGTGACGAAGCTGTACTATTACACGAACTGCGCCGATATCATTGGGAAGGTGAGAGAGCTACACCGGGTAAAGCTGCGGAACATGACCATCTCCATCTTTCAGGACCAAACCATCAAAACGGCATGAGCCCATGCTGCCTTCAACAATGTCCACTGTCAATTACGCGATATCGATGGAGTTGGGTCCAGTGTTCTTCACCCGGCCCAGGTGTTCAACAGGACTTCACGTCGCCAGGGGGGGGCTGATGGTTCTTTCAGACACAACGCAGCAACGGCGCCACTGCACTCTGAACCCCATTATTTTTGAACGGCTTGCACCGTACCACGACGGCTTTTTAATGTTGTCAAGCAAGGCGTGGTTGCAGCGCAAAGTTGGGCGCAGCAGTGGTGCGCTGCACTGCTGCGCCCAACTTTGCGCTGCGATGGATTCGCAAATTCCTGACCTTGCGCCGCGACCAACTCGTCACAGCATGCTCTGAAAACCAAAGAATCTTTTTTTTTTTTAGAAATGTATTTCTGATTTTTCCCTTTTCTCCCAATTTAGTGGCCAATCAATCCCTATTTTAGTTCAAACACCCACCCTCGTACTACATGCGCTCACCAACTGCATCTCTCCGGCCGGCAGTCTCGAAGAAGACGCCTCGCCACAAAGAATAAAAATTTACCGATTTTGCCATACTGCAGGCAAAATGAGTGACAGCTTTTAACTGGAAGAAAACTGCAGCACCTACAACCGGGGCTTGGATCAGACATATGGCACAGTGTATGTCAACGGAGAGAATAACACACACACCTTGAAAGACAAATGGGTTGTTTATAAGGGAATCTGGCAACCATTTTAATGATTTATAAAATGTGGAGATGGGAGAGTTTCTGCAGGAGGACAACTCAGGACAGGATCCTTAAAGAATCAAAACAGTAGTAAACCCCAGAAGGGGGTGGGGAGGCATGTTTTGAAAATTTGTTGCAACGGTGTAACTTTTTGTTTATGTGTATCTTTACTTTGTTAGAGGTGCCACTGAAATGCATGATTGATATTATTAGATGATTTATACTGACTGCTCTAACTGCAAGGTAGATGTTAAGAGAGAGAATGAGTAGGTAGGTGTGTGTGTGTGTGTGGGGGGGGGTGTTGTGTTTAACTTTAAAACTTGCATTGTAATATATAGCATAATAATGCAATAATGAAAAATCAATAAAGGCATTGTTCAAAAATATATATTGCTTCAGAATTCCCTGAATTGTACAAAACAAGTTTACGCTTGTACTGAGACCTCGGGAGGAAAGCCCCGTCTCGGAAACACGTTTCCAAGCAAGCAGGCGTATCAAGGACAGACACGTCTGCTGGCAACAACAAAATTATGAACTTGTCCTGCTAGGAGTTGTGAAAACCCCCCCCCCCCCCAATTTTGGCCTGCGCTCCATGCTGAACCCAGCAGCAAGCGCAGTGCAAACCGTGTTGTGTCTGAAGCCCCATAAAACATTCCTCAAGCTGATAACCGAGTGAGGAGACTACACCATTGCTTCTTGTGATGCTGGTTTCTGCACCGTATCGTTCCCACTTCAAACCAGGTTTCCCGCTGAGTTCATCAGCATAGCGTACCACACGAAGCTTTGCTTTCACCGTTCTCACCACGGCCACATGAACTGATACAGTCGGCATTGTCTTTTTATCTTATTTATTTCTCTTAAACCCACTTGTTTACTGTGTTGACATAGTTTATTACATGTCCCTGGCTACTAGTGGGCCAGGGCTTTACATTGCTTACATTGGTTTTGTCAATGTTTGTGTTGTACTTTGCTTATGTTAATGATACTGAGCTTTAATAAAACACAGGTTAAGATACCTCGGTCAATATTGTCCCTCTGTTTTTCCAATATTATTTGTACCATTTATTTTTTTTTTATCATATTTAGTATTATGGTGAGATATTTTCACATATTATATAGCAAATTAACTTTTATTTATAGGCTAGCAATGCCAAAATGTTTCACACTGTTTACACAGTGTCAGTTCCATTAAGCTAATGTTTTATTTATTACAACCGTTTGAATCTTTTAATGTGAAGTAGACCATTCTTTGGTAGGTTGAACACATTTGGTTTTTTTTTTTGCCTTATTACCAACCTATAGGTCATGGTGCCCTTTAGGTTACTATATCTCCTGTCTTCTCAATAGCTGCTATACTGAGTCCCCCTGTTGGTTTCATGTACCTTACAATTAACATTTAAAGTTCACTGCTCTAGGGACGTCCGGGTGGCGTGGCAGTCTATTCCCTTGCCTACCAACACGGGGATCGCCGGTTCGAATCCCCGTGTTACCTCTGGCTTAGTCAGGTGTCCCCACAGACACAATTGGCCGTGACTGTGGGTGGGAGGCCGGATGTGGGTATGTGTCCTGGTCGCTGCACTAGTGCCTCCTCTGGTCGGTCAGGGCACCTGTTCAGGGGGGAGGGGGAACTGGGGGGAATAGCGTGACCCTCCCACATGCTACGTCCCCCTGGCGAAACTCCTCACTGTCAGGTGAAAAGAAGCGACTGGCCATTCCATGTGTATTGGAGGAGGCATGTGGTAGTGTGCAGCCCTCCCCGGATCGGCAGACGGGGGTGGAGCAGAGACCAGGATGGCTCGGATGAGTGGGGTAATTGGCCAAATGCAATTGGGGAGGGAAAAAAAGGGGGGGGGCAAAAAACAAAAAAAAGTTGACTACGCTGCAGGGACTTACCTGTTAGTACATAGTCAAAAGTACTACTCTTAGGAGGATAGCGCCTGTCTACACTACTGTTCCTATCATTTGGGGATGGAGACACTTGTGACGTGTGGGGTGGGTTTGGCCAAGCTGCTTGTATTTTTTTTTCTTCTTTTGTTTCCATCTTCTCCCCCCCCTCACATCCCACCTTTTTTCCTTCCCTTCTTTCCCTTTTTCGGGGAGACTCAGTCACTTGCTTCTCCCTTCTTTCATTTCCTATTCAAGTGTCAGCCTAGATGACCAACACTAAGTCACAAAATTTGGACACTGGCTCTAGTATCAGGTACTTGAGCTAGAACGTTAAGATGTGAACCAAAAACGTTTTAATGCTGACATAGTATTCTTACAGGAAACACATTTACGTGATAAAAGCAGACTCGGTTGTCTATGGGTGGGTCATGTTTTGCACCCCCCCCCCTCTTTTCACCACCCATGGGCTTGATGGACCTCTAAGTTTGTAAGACATTATACTCTCTACTAAAGCCATGCAAAGCAATAAAGCCCCTGGACCAGATGGATCCCCTGTTGAGTTTTTTTTTTTTATTCGTGAATAAACTAGCTCCTCTTCTTATCTTGGAGTACATTGAGTCCCTAGAACATGGTTCATCACTTCTGACCTTAACTCAGGCATCCATAACCTTTCTCTTCTTGAAGAAGGGCAAGGACCCCACATCTTATGCCTCATACAGACCTCTGTCCTTGCTGAATGTGGATGTCAAATTTTTGGCTAAAGCTTTAGCAACATGTGTTGAAGAGATTCTCCCAATTATTATACTGGAAGAACAGAATGGTTTCATCAAATGGTGTCAGCTGTTTTTTAACCTTTCCACACTTTTGAATGTGATTTTCTTCAAACATTCCTCTTGAACCACTGAGGTTGTTATTTTGCTTGATGCAGAGAAAGCATTCAATCGGGTTGAAATTAATTATCTTCTTGCAGAACTTCATAAGTTTGGATTTGGGAACAGATTTATATCCTAGATTCAACTTCTTTACACCTCCTCCCCAGGCCAGCATTCACACCATCTATACTCGATTTAGTTATTGTACGCTGTGACGTGGTACTAGCTAAGGCTGTCCTCTTTCCCCTTAACTTTTTGCCTTGTCCACCGAGCCTCTGTCAATTGCATTAGGATCTTTCCCACAGAGTCTCCTGTGCTGGAGTTGAACTGAAATTGTCGCTTTATGCGGATGACATGCTTATATATATAATCATATGCTAGTATATATACTAGCATTTCGTCAATCCTGCCCATGCGGGAGAAATTTGGCTTCTTCTCAGGCTATAAACTGAATCGTCTTAAGAGTGAATGCCATCCTATAAATTAATCTACTTTGTTACTTTAACAATCCGATATTCAATTTAAACTTAGCTCATCAGGATTTAATTATCTAGGGATCAATGTGAGCTGTATTTTACCCTCTCTCTATTCTGCTTATTTCTCTCCGTTGGTCACCTAGGTGAAGGCAGACTTCAAAGGTGGAACTCTTTGCCTCTATCATTTATAGGTAGAATAAAAATGGTAAAAATTAATGTCTTGCCTAGATTTCTCCCTTTGTTTTGCCCAAACATTTTTTCAGATCTGTGGACCAAATTGTTACCAACTATTTATGGAGTGGGAAGGCACCCAGGGTTAAGGAAATCATTATTGCAAAAAAATTTAAATTCAGTGGAGACTTGCCTTACCCAATTGTCTGCTCTGTTATTGGTCACCACATATTTACAAATTGACTTATTTGCTTCAATCTCCGGGGTTGTTATGGTGTAGGTTGGAGGTTCATTCATGTTCCTCATCTTCTCCCAATGACCCTACTCACCTCCTCCCTACCAATCAATCCTTCCAGCTTTACAAGTACCCATGTGGTACTGTCTACCCTTAAGATTTGTTTTTGATTCAGATATTTTAAGTTTATGTCAGCCTCCACTCTGATGCTATTAGTGAAGAATCACCTATTTCCACCATCTCTCATTGAAGCCACTTACATGTTGTGGCAGCGTCGAGGCATTAATCCTTTTAGAGACCTCTACA
The DNA here is from genome assembly GCF_029633865.1 of Lampris incognitus. Lineage (NCBI taxonomy): Eukaryota > Metazoa > Chordata > Actinopteri > Lampriformes > Lampridae > Lampris > Lampris incognitus. The sequence goes on along the minus strand of NC_079220.1, from coordinate 49,624,240 downwards.
AAGATGGCACTTTCTGCAACTTCGCAGATCTATCCTCAGATTTTAATTCGCCTGCATCCCACTTGTTTCATTACTTTCAAGTTAGACACTGTGCCTTCTTTCTTTTTTTCAGCTACCCTTCCCTCCCCACTAACCAGACATGGGATGACCTCCTGACCCTAAAATCCCATCAGAAATCACTCATATCCAAGATATATGAAGAGCTCATAGCTTTTGATGGTCATTCTGTTGCCAAAACTAGAATTACTTGGGAGCAGGAGCTGGGGGTAGATTTTACAGATCAGTGGTGGGATGAAGCTGTGTACAGAATACATTCAAGTACACCTTGTGCAAGGCCAGAACTTATACATTTCAAGGTGTTACGCAGAGTTCACTTTTCAAAATCTCAACTATCTGAAATCTATCCAGATATTGCAGACCAATGTGACAGATGTCACGCTTCCTCTTGCAACCTGAGCCATATGTTTTTCTTTCGTTCCAAACTACATAAATTCTGGAGTGATTTTATGCTCTTGACAAAGGTTCTGGGAATCGATATAAATAAGGTCCCCTCTATAGTGACATTTGTGGTCTCAGCTGATTCTTCCCCAAATTGATTCTTCAAGAATATTGGTCTTTACCTCTCTTTTTGGCAAGAAGCTGTATTTTACTTCTATGGAAATCTCCTACGGCTCCATCTACTTCTCTGTGGCTTAGGGATGTCATGGCTTTTCTTAGGTAAGAAAAGATAAGACTCTCAGTGAAAGCCAACGTCGCTAAATTTTTCATAAACGGAATTCTTTCATAGGTTACTTTAACTCCTTACAAGCCTTGCCCCTTCCTGTCTGCTCTCTTCTGTTCTCTTAGTGTTCTTAATGCCGTTTCATTTTTCTTTTTTATCTATTTATTCATAATTATTTGTACGTTTTATATATTTGAACTATTCATACATACTGTAATTACATTTCTAACTACTAGTAGTGTTCTTGTTATTGGGGCCCCTGGGGATATTGCTGTCATAATAAAAATGGGAAATACTTCTAATTTTATACTTCTGTATTTATTTTCATATCCCTAGTAAAAAGATTTTTAAAAAAAACCTGCAGGGCAATTCCGGGACAGGGGGGATTACCACTCCTTATAAGACCGAGCAGAGAACTCACAGTAACAAAGCTGTTCATACTCCTTTTCGTCTCTACGGGGACTACACACTGTTCCTCTGCATGGTAAGGCAAGCTGCTTGCTTTAGGCCGGCTGTTCTTTTCCTTCAGCATCAGCCCGCTTTCAGTAAAGAGGACATAGTGTGATACCTTGGAGAACGATACACGATACTCGAGCCCATGTACCAACCTGCTACAATTTACCATGGAAATTGATAATATCAGCCAACCCAAGTGAGTGTGTGTGAGTGTGTGTGACAGAGTGAGAGAGATAATTGTCATTACATCCACATGTCACCAATGGGTGTTTGCTAATCTGTACATATCACTTCCTCTTTTCATACTTTTGCGCTTTCTCCGGCTTTATGCAATCCCACCAAATTGAATAAAAGATTATTAAAAATCTCATTACGCTGACTCGAACACCCTGAGCCAGATTCTTTGAGGTAGGCTCCCCCCAGTCTCTCCTTTTGTCAGTTCGGGATGCCATTAGCTTGCCTGCGTAATGCTGAGGAGTTTATCTAAATGACCCCTCCCCATACACACACACACGCACACACACACAATACCTTAGTTCACTCCACTGAACTACATAATGAGCTAATTAGCATTTTGGCAGGGACTTTATCCATTGATGAGATCACATGCTGCGAGGGTTTGAAGGCAGGGACAGAAAGGATGGAGGAGAGAAAGAGAACGAGCAAGCGAGACAAACACTTGGGTACAGGAAGGAAAGGAGATCGAGAGAGCGACAGAAGCAGAGAGAGAAAGAAAAAAAAAAGAGAGAGAGAGAGAGAGAGAGAGAGAGAGAGAGAGAGAGAGAGAGAGAGAGAGCGAACAGGAGAAAGGAAGAGAAGAACATGGGGGGTGAGAGAGACAGCGAGAGAGAGAAAATGAAGGGAACGCAGCCACCATCTGTGTCCGCTGGCAGATTGTGTTCTGACATCCTTATTTTCACGAAAAGAACAGATTTTGAAGAAAAAAAAAAGAAGAAGAAGAAAAAAAAAGCCACAAAAAAATAAAAACTACTGCTCATCTGAGTTGGACATAACAGGTGTGGTAGAGGAGGAGGGAGAAGAGGAGGGACATGCGCTGAGATAGTCAAGAGGTGAGGACGTTTTCTCAACAACCATACACAAACACTTCTCTGTGCATACAACCCCACACAGTGTGTGTGTGCATGCACACACGCACAAACGCACACATTAAACCCCCCCTAATCACACACCCCTAATCGTTCCCGTCACTAAATAAGCCCGGCGGTCCCAGGTTGCTTGTTTCTCAATATGAAGCATAGGTCTGTGGCAGAGTAAGCCCCCCCCCCCCCCCCCCCCCGTGTGTGCTGCCCTCCTCAAGGGAGTCCTGCACAAATGAGTTGGCTTTTGTCTTGCTCGCCTTCGGCGGTGATATGATCAGTGGAGAAGTGAGAGGGCTGAAAATGAGAAAAGGGAGATTGTTTGTTTTTTTTTCTTTCCCTTCTCTCTGCAAACACACAGTGTGTTATGAGTCACGGGCCTGATGGGTTGGTCCCCCTGCACAAATGCGCCCCATCAGTCAGTCATACAGGCAAACAGTGGAGACCTATTATCCCAAGATTTTTTTTTTTGTCTTTATAGTCTTGATTTTACCCTCGGTAAAAACTATTTATCGACGCCTAAGGTGTTTTATTCAATCTCAGTCTTACTCTCTCTCTCCTCCATTAGGATGCTGTGTTGAGTCACTGGTGTCTTTGGGCCGCCGCATGCTTCAAACCAAGTATTGTTCCACATATCGAGAAGCTCCTGTCATCACATTTGGGATGGGGACTTTTTTTGGGGGGGGTGGGTGGTGGAATTTTCCCCCTTTTTCTCCCCAGTTGTATCTGGCCAATTACCCCACTCTTCCGAGCCGCCCCGGTCGCTACTCCACCCCCTCTGCCGATCCGGGGAGGGCTGCAGACGTAGTGCGTGGAAGAAAAAAAAAAAGTCACACTATTCCCCCCCAGTTCCCCCTCCGCCCTGAAAAGAAGCCCTGACCGACCAGAGGAGGCGCTAGTGCAGCGACCAGGACACACACCCATATCCGGCTTCCCATCCGTAGACACGGCCAATTGCGTCTGTAGGGACGCCTGACCAAGCCGGAGGTAACACGGGGATTCGAACCGGCGATCCCCATGTTGGTAGGCAAAGGAATAGACCGCCACACCACCCGGATGCCGGGCTGGGGTCTTCTGTGTCCAACATGTTTCACAACTTTGTGAAATGACATTCCAAAAGTCTACGCCCTCTCTCCGCCGCGACTGGCCCGGTGTGCTCGGGTGTGGAAATGGGCGGGGTTACACGTGGTCTGCAAATTCTATTCTGCTCATTCCTCCCCAAGCTACGCCTGCTACCGCGTCGACTGCTCCCCGCTCGCCACGAATCCCTCCGAGGAAAAACTTCCCAAGGGCGTGTGTGCCCTTCTCCACACGTGTGTGACTCTTCGCGTTGTGATTCCAAAGAAGTTCCGATTAGAATGCCGCCCCCTTTCTACGGCGGACCTCTTCTCGCCCCCGCCTTCGACTTGAGCCATTTCAGGAAAGGTGCGAGTGACGCTTCCCAAAACGGTCGGACGAAGAGTCGCACAAACTAGCAAGTTTGAAGCCCGCACACTTTCTACGCTCACATATCGTGAAACACCTTTTTACAATATGTGAGCCTGACAGCAAATCTTCTTCCTGGTATGTGCAGACTTGCTCGACAATATAACCTGAATACGAGCGAGTAATAGCGCTATGTCACAGGTGGAGTATATGCCCTACGGGTTAGTCATGTCTGGTGTAGGCCTCAGGGAGAACAGGAACGAGATTTGTCGAGCCATCTCCTTTCTGCATGCCCAGTCGGGATTTTTTTGACACAGTACCCCGTTGATTTATGAGGGGGGAGTCTTGCTGTGTCGCACACGTCAGACCTAAAGGAGGTCTTGTCGCCCGACGCATATAATTCTCAGGTAACTGCAACGACATGCCGCTCTCGTCCCGTTTCTCCGTCACTCCCAACGGCCCAACCCACCCCGCTCCACACAAGACGGAGACTGCCGAGAGCACCGTCAACTCTGACACACCGAGATGATCCTTTAAACTGCACCTCCCGGCCAGCGTGTCTTGGCACGGCGAAACAAACACAATCTGACACAAGAATTGGATCAATCTAAAACCGCCACATCGTGTTTGACAAGAAGCAAAGAGGGGTGTGTGGGTGTGTGTGTGTCTGTGTGCACACTGTGAGCACTAGTCGGAGGGGGGGGGGGGGGGGGGAGGGATGCTCCGGAAGGGCTGTGGTAGCAGGATAAGAGGCGGGTTTTCACGCTCGGTAAACTCTTCCATGGCTATGAATCTCTGGACTCCAGCAGGAACATGTTCCCGGTCCACTTATCGATCCGCTGAAGTTATTCCATCAGGGCAGGTCACGCCCCACAACACCAACACGACTTGAGCAAATACCCCGTGAGCCCCGGCCTGTGTAACTTAGGGGACCAGTTTCGCCTCCGGGCGCCCGAGCTTCCGGCTTCCCACACGGCCTTACCTACGAGTCGCCTTCAGCACCAGGCCGAGGCTAACCTACAGGGGTTGTTTTTTTTTTTTTTAAGTCATATTTACCTTTTTTCTTTTTTACAGTGTGAGCATTATAACCCCCAAGGTTAACCAAACAAAAGCCCTACAAATAGAGCTGTAGAGGAGCGCTCCCCCCTCGAAACAACAGGGGACCAACACCGAAATGGTGAGATTGCCAGTGTGTATGTGTGTCGTGTGTGTGTGCTTTTGAACCAAAGATTGGCTAGGATTTACAGCTCATACCCAAGCCTCGGATATTTGTCTTCCCACTCACCACTACGTCCACCCCCGTTCTGGCTGTTTTGTGCGCTCAATCTACTTTGTGAAGAATAAAATCCATTATTTCACAGCTAAACTCATAACTCTCCAACTCAGTAGTTACCAGCACTCACACACAGCTATTATATTGAAACTTAGCGCGCGGCTTTCTCCGGCTTATTCGTCAAAGATTTTCTTCCTACTTCGTTAAAACATATTGGTACTCAACCGAGCCGCTACCAAATGTCGTCTTTATGCGAGGAGTTATGAGCGAATTTCATGATCTCATATTTCACGTTTGCTTTCACGATGAGACCGTTTCTTATTTCCTCCGCCCCGCCGTTATGTGCCACACCTCTGGAGGAGCTGAGAACCAGCGGGAGCAACCGGCATCGTGAATTTCACAGACCCACGACACGCTCAGGCACTAGGGGGCAGTTGCGGTGACCTCACCTCGGCTCCCGCACCGTTGTTGGAAGTGGTCTACCGACTCACCTGCATCTCCTTTTCGCCGTACTTGGAGGGGTTCTTGCTGCCCTGGCTCTTTCTGCGCAGCTTCTTCAGCTCGGCCTGACACTTCTCCAGACTCTCCCCTTTGCTCTTGTGCTCCATCTGGTACTTCTTCAGCGCAGCCTGTGTGAGAAAATAGAGAGCATATGCGAACAAAATTAGTCCACGTAGTACCAGAGAGTAAAAAATAAATAAATACTTGCTCGCACCAGAACGCAGAGGAGGACCTGTTGTTACAGGAGAGCTGAGATAGTGGCACATGCCCTGTATTTTTTGGGAATAATTGGTAGGGATGAGTCATAATAACAGGGATGGAACACGGCAGCTTTAAGTAGACAATATTCAGCTCCCTCCACTGACTCATTCTCACTTTTTCTACAACTGAATTTTTCCAGATAGAGGTGTTTTGTTTTTGTTTTTTTTTTCCTTCCAAAAACCTGCAAATGGCATGTGCATGGACAGCGTAGGACAGACAATCAAGCACAGCCAGAAATGTTAATGATTTGGGCATTAACCCCACTATTAGTAAACCATGCCCCCTGCAAAGTGGTTGTACTCGTCGCTCAATAGACCTCGGAAATGATTTTGTCATTTCAGGGCATAGATTAATTTTTTACCCACAGTGCAAAATGAATACCGTGTTTGGATTCTATTTGCCAGTCATTCTATTTTTTTTAAAAATATGTTGATAAATATGAGTAGAAAAAACACTTGTCAAGGTTAGTACATATTTAAGCATGTTAGTACACATCGCTGGTAGACAAGGTGTATTTGTTATGGACATATACAACTAATGCTAAGCTAACAATTGCTAGCGATTTCTTAATGCAGCTTCAAAAACCAATCAGAATCCACCTAAAACTATCTAGAATAGCATAAAAGCGCAATCCTCAAAAGCAATAAGGGTCAAAATTAGTGTTGGACAGAGCAAAAGGCAATTATTTCACACCCCTATGCTCTTTTACATTGGACATTAACAGAGGTGGAGGTGGAATCTCTGATTTGGGCATGAGATGCACATCACACTTCAGGGGTCAATAGCAGCCTGCTACTGTATAAATGACTCAGCTCATTTCCATTTAATTCTTTTTTTCTAACTCTTACAGAGTCGCGGCCACACGAGCTAAGAATGACAAATGAATTCCTGTGAAAATTTCGGCTCGAGTCTGCAGGGTCATGGGAGTCTAACAAATCAAGCCACGATCTTTAGTACCCGTCCTTCTGAGCCGGCGGGTCCCCGCTAATAAGCAAACCAAAGCCCTGTCATCTGTTTTGTCAGAGCCGATATCCACGGCTTTCAATCACAGGCAACATTCGCGGACAGATCATTAAAGTGTGATTAATCCTAATTACAAACACTCCGGACCTCGTGTGGACTTTGGTTTACTCTACGGGAACACAACAGTTGCCTCTGAATGGTGATATATGAGAAACGGTCCCCTCCACCGGTAATCTGTGAATGGCTGGGTCATTCCAGCCACTTTGCATTTTAACAACGTGCCCAAGTCCCCACATCTGCAAAATGATTGAGGGGTATTGTGAAACCCATGATAAGCTATCATTTTTCAGACAAAGCGGGTAGATGAGAGCGAGAGAGAGCTAAACAGAGACAGCGAGAGAGAGAGAGACAGAAAGAGATAGAGAGAGCAAGCGAGTGAGAGAGAGAGCAAGATAGAGAGCAAGATAGAGAGAAAGAACGAGATAAAGAGTAAGAGATAGAGCAAGAGAGCGCGAGAGAGACAGAGAGACAGCGAGACAGAAAGAGATATAGAGAGCAAGCGAGTGAGAGAGAGAGCAAGATAGAGAGCAAGAGGGCAAGACAGAGAAAGAGCGAGAGAGAGATAGAGCAAGAGAGACATAGGGCAAGAGAGAGAGAGCTAGAGAGAACGAGAGAGAGAGCAAGAGAGAGAGAGCGAGCGAGCAAGCTAGAGAGAGAGAGCAAGAGAGCAAGACAGAGAGAAAGAGCGAGAGAGAGAACAAGAGAGCAAAGAGAGAAAGAGCGAGCGAGAGAGATAGAGAGAGCAAGAGAGAGCGAGAGAGAGAGAGAGAGAGAGAGAGAGAGAGCGAGCGAGAGAGAGCAAGAGACAAAGAGAGAAAGAGAGAGAGAGAGAGCAAGAGAGAGCGAGAGAGAGAGAGCAAGAGAGAGAAAGAGCGAGAGAGCGATAGAGCAAGAGAGAACGAGAGAGAGAGAGAGATTGAGCAAAAGAAAGTGAGAGACAGAGAGAGCAAGCGAGATAGAGAAAGAGAGAGAGAGAGAGAGATTACAGCCGTGAGGCTTGTCCAAGAGGCTCTGCTTCTGTGTCCTCCTGCAGCAGTGTTGTAAATATTGTCTGTGAATTTTGTCTTGCTGCAAACTGTGACTATCGTCTGATGTGCTTGTTATTATGTCCAGTGTGATGTTGACGTCTGTCTTTATGTGTCTTGTTACTGACACTGTTGAACTGAGCTTCCTACCGTGCTGTACTGAAAGCAAATTCCACCAACCTCGGTCGTGTGGTCATTAATAACTGTTTAATTGATCCAGGGAGAGAGAGAGAGACTACGAGCCAAATACACACTGGGGGGGGGGGGCAGCAGAAAGTTAAACAACTTTAAAACATCTTAAACACTGTTAAACATCTCAACAGGTGCTTAATGAAGCTGTCCTCACTTTCAACAATGCATCCTGGTCCAACCCCCCCCTGTTGTATCCAGCCAATTACCCCACTCTTCCGAGCCGTCCCGGTCGCTGCTCCACCCCCTCGGCCGATCCGGGGAGGGCTGAAGACGACCACATGCCTCCTCCGATACATGTGGAGTCGCCAGCCGCTTCTTTTCACCTGACAGTGAGGAGTTTCACCAGGGGGACATAGCACATGGGAGGATCACGCTATTCCCCCCAGTTTCCACTCTCCCATGAACAGGCGCCTCGACCGACCAGAGGAGGCGCTAGACTAGCGACCAGGACACATACCCACCCGCAGGAACGGCCAGCTGTGTCTGTAGGGACGCCCGACCAAGCTGGAGGTAACACGGGGATTCGAACTACCGATCCCCGTGTTGGTAGGCAATGGAATAGACCGCCACGCTACCTGGACGCCCCTGGTCCAACTTTTACAGTCAAAAGCAGAACAGAAACTGCGAGGATCATCAACCAAACAAATCATAATATAACCTGCACCACCCAGACCCAACTATCAAACCGCTATAACCAGTCAGTAAGGCCACATCCACCACACGAGACCCCCTCAACCCCTCTACACAACCCTCTTCAGCCTCTCCTCTCAGGACGGGGCTCCACAGTCCCACTGGCCCACCGAAAATAAAACAGATGTTCATAAAAGCTCCTTAATTCCCCACTGTTATACCCCATTTTTAACAAGTGACGGATTCTCCCACTGCTTTCTGCATACACACCCCTATTAAATCCGTCTTTGTTGTTTGCTCTATTTTGCCGTTTGTCTCTTAGCTCGTTATTTTTAGTCTATTTTTTTATATAAGCTTGCATCTTTGCATTTTTATGAGCGCTCGCCAAAGAGAATTTGCAGTTACGTCGTGAATTTTCTGACTCTGCAACCTGGTCTACAGCAACTTGGGGGGAACGACCGAAACTTACAAGCTCGCAATCTGTGCAACGAAATCCAGCGATCACCAACAGACACACTGGGCACCGGAGGAAGAGACAGCCGAAGACCACGGTCCAGGGTCAGGGTACTGCCGCGCCAGCCTCGTGCTTAAAGCACATGTGGACTTGGTACTCGGTACTCAGACCAAGTACTACTAGAAAAGCGATAAACTGTGAGCGCATGTGGCATTAAAACGATAGCTGTTCCTAACGGGATCTCTGCAACCACACAACGTGATAATGGCAACACCCCCCTCTCCCCCCCCCGCCCCCCCCCAGACCAATGCAAAGAAGTGCTGAAGCTGCAGCCCACTCGTTCTAAAGATATCACTCGCAGACCGGCTAAACACACACACACACGCACGCACACGGGCAAAGATTTTGTTGCAATCGTCCCATTTTAGACAGAAAATACAAGTCACTGCACACTCCAGCAAGACCTAGGAAGACGCCCTCTTTCCTGTTTTTGAGACGGACGAAGACGCAAAAGATGAATTACTGTTTATGCGGCTTTTACCCTGCTGTGATTGTTTGTCGCTGCCTTTTGCGCCCTGTAAAGGGGACCCATCATTCCCCAATTTCTTACACATTTAGACATTGAGATATCAAAATATGAGTAGTCACCTAGACACTCTTATTTGGATGTTTTTGGACGGTGTTATTTTCTTTTTTCTTCTTTAAAACAGGCTCCATGTGTCCCCGGTGTTGAGCACGCCACCAAGAAGAACTCCTGCTTGGTTGTCGGTAAAATTGGACTTCATCTTCTTTTCTTTTTTTGGATTTTCCTCCTTTTTTCTCCCCAACTGTACTTACTTGGCTAATTGCCGTCCTGGTCGCGGCTCCACCCCCTCTGCCGATCCGGCGAGGGCTGCAGACTACCACATGCCTCCTCCGATACACGTGGAGTCGCCGGCCGCTTCTTTTCACCTGACAGTGAGGAGTCTCGCCAGGGGGCGTAGCATGTGGGAGGGTCATGCTATTCCCCTCAGTTCCCCCTCCCCCCCGAACAGGCGCCCTGACCGACCAGAGGAGGCGCTAGTGCAGCGACTAGGACACGTACCCACATCCGGCTTCCCACCCACACACACGGCCAATTGTGCCTGTAGGGATGCCCGGCCAAGCCGGAGGCAACACGGGGATTCGAACCGGCGATCCCCGTGTTGGTAGGTAACAAACTTGAACTTCATCTTGATGTAGTATGCAATTATAGGTTAACCACCTTGTTGATGAAATTCTCGTATTATAGAGTTATCGTAACACAATACAACACACTCAATAACCCAGTAAATCCAGCTCAGAATAGCGCAAATAAGCCGTTTGTTGGCGGCTGCCCTGAAGCTTTGGGGGATGTGACACGATTATACACTCACCGTGAGATAACGGGCATCCAGCTCCACCTTTTTCTCCAGCTCAGACAGCAGCTCATTATGAAAGGACTTCAGCTGAGGAAGATAAAAAAAAAAAACATTACACAAACGACTCCACACAGCAGGTTGCTGGACACAGCATGAACAACATCCACATTAGGCTGTACGCAATGACCCACATGGCCTTTTACCCCGACTGACTCCACCTACCGACACCATCTCTCAGCTTCGAGATCAGCGTCTCTGTCCCTGATGTGGTCTGACACAAGCCACGAGATAATCGGTGTCCAGCAGAGAGACTTGTGCTCCCTCCGGGAGAAACGGGTGGCCCAGAAAGCAGCAGGAGTTAGGAGCCGGTCTGACCGCGTCCTGGCCAGCGAGTTCGCTGTGATGCCCTCAGGCTGGCGCTATGAAGCGCCCCCTAGGCAAACAAATCGCTATTCTAAGTCCTTCATTCCTCCTGCTTTTCATTCCTTCTGCTTTCAGGCCGGTAAATGCCGAGAGTAGTCTTTTTAAATGAATGCTTTATTTTATTTTAAACCACAATAGCTGGTTTATACTGTTGTCTGTTTTTCGCATGGCTTGTGAGTCTGTAGGCTCACTGACTGTAGTGGCGGAATGTAACGTGCAATGCATCTCAGTATGCTTCATTCATTCATTTATTTATTTGCTATTTTATCTTATGTGAATTTTTGTCCTTGGCCTGGTCCACGTGAGTCTGCATGCAGGGCCACACAAGGGTGCCAGTGTGCATCTCTTGCCCGTGTACTGACCTGTCCATTGTCTCTGACATACTGCTGACTGCTTGTCTGTGAGTTTGTGTGCGGTCTGGGTAGACTGTGGAACTGAACTGCCCTCCTGGGATAAATAAAAGTTGCCTGAATCTGAATCAACACTGCATCGAATCATCTTGTGCACTGTACGCATCATCGTGGACTTGAAACTCTATATACTACGGCACAGCTAGGGACACTTTCAGTGCAGAATACCAACCATCTCCTCGAGCTGCACTTGGATCTGTCTGTGGACCTCAGCCATCTGGAACAGCACATCCCCTACACAGAGAGAGAGAGACAGAGAGAGAGAGAGAGAGAGAGAGAGAGAGAGAGCGAGAGAGAAGGGAGAACAGACATGAACGATGACGAATAGCGAGAGCTCTTTTTAGCAGAGAGAGAAAGAGGGAAAGGCAGACGGCGAGCCCGTCGTGCAGAGCCCATGCAACAACACAAGACACACATATTGGACAGGTGGTTGGAGACGAGGACGGTGGGGAACATGGTGAAACTTTGGTCTCGGTACATCAGAAATGACAGAAAATATGATATGGTCTCAAGTGATAAGTCAATGAATAAATCAATCAAAAAAAAAAAACACGAGAAATGACCCAAAAAAGACAACACTTGTCAGATGGGCAGACATTTCAAGTGAGTACTTGGGAGATTATAGTCCGACTCCTCCAGCTTACGTAAGTGTTGATGCTTTGTGGCGTTTGAGCATATTGCCTTCGGTGATAAGTTATCACATCCGGCCAATATGGATTATAGAAGGAAAATAAATAAATAAATAAACTGTGTAGTTTCCACTCGAGAGGGAGTAGAAAAGGGGATAACGAAAAGGGAGGAGAGGGGGAGAGTCATGCAGCTGGGGGGGGGGGGAGATATGTTCATATACCTACATGCTGCTTCTTCTGCATATGCAGTGCATTGTGAAGAAAAGGAACACAAAGAACGAGATTGAGCGAAGGACACATACACAAAGAGAGATCTGGTGGAGAGACAGTACAAGACTTACAAAAAAAATGACAAGCACACACACACACACTCACACACATACACACACCCATAGAGATTTCCCTGACATACAGTCAAAAAGTCTGCAGCCATAGGTCTGATGTGTTAATAGTGGCTGTGAATGGAGTCTCCTGTTACCTTCTGAAATGTGTTCTATCCCTTTAATCTGTCATATAAGCCTACCTCCATGAGACTAGAATCCATGAGACTACCTCCATGAGACTAGAATCCATGAGACTACCTCCATGAGACTGGAATCCATGATACTACCTCCATGAGACTAGAATCCATGAGACTAGAATCCATGAGACTAGAATCCATGAGACTAGAATCCATGATACTACCTCCATGAGACTAGAATCCATGATACTACCTCCATGAGACTAGAATCCATGATACTACCTCCATGAGACTAGAATCCATGAGACTACCTCCATGAGACTAGAATCCATGAGACTACCTCCATGAGACTAGAATCCATGAGACTACGTCCATGAGACTAGAATCCATGAGACTACCTCCATGAGACTAGAATCCATGATACTACCTCCATGAGACTAGAATCCATGAGACTACCTCCATGAGACTAGAATCCATGATACTACCTCCATGAGACTAGAATCCATGATACTACCTCCATGAGACTAGAATCCATGAGACTACCTCCATGAGACTAGAATCCATGATACTACCTCCATGAGACTAGAATCCATGATACTACCTCCATGAGACTAGAATCCATGAGACTACCTCCATGAGACTAGAATCCATGAGACTACCTCCATGAGACTAGAATCCATGATACTACCTCCATGAGACTAGAATCCATGAGACTACCTCCATGAGACTAGAATCCATGAGACTACGTCCATGAGACTAGAATCCATGAGACTACCTCCATGAGACTAGAATCCATGATACTACCTCCATGAGACTAGAATCCATGATACTACCTCCATGAGACTAGAACCCATGAGACTACCTCCATGAGACTAGAATCCATGAGACTACCTCCATGAGACTAGAATCCATGATACTACCTCCATGAGACTAGAATCCATGATACTACCTCCATGAGACTAGAATCCATGAGACTACCTCCATGAGACTAGAATCCATGAGACTACCTCCATGAGACTAGAATCCATGATACTACCTCCATGAGACTAGAATCCATGAGACTACCTCCATGAGACTAGAATCCATGAGACTACCTCCATGAGACTAGAATCCATGAGACTACCTCCATGAGACTAGAATCCATGAGACTACCTCCATGAGACTAGAATCCATGAGACTACCTCCATGAGACTAGAATCCATGAGACTACCTCCATGAGACTAGAATCCATGATACTACCTCCATGAGACTAGAATCCATGATACTACCTCCATGAGACTAGAATCCATGAGACTACCTCCATGAGACTAGAATCCATGATACTACCTCCATGAGACTAGAATCCATGAGACTACCTCCATGAGACTAGAATCCATGAGACTACCTACATGAGACTAGAATCAGTCAGTTGAGTGTTTTCGTACCTCTCTCTCTCTCTCTCTCTCTCTCTCTCTCTCTCTCTCTCTCTCTCTCTCTCTCTCTCTCGACGTTTTCATCCAGAAACCTTTCTAATGTGGGCTTTTCTGCCTCATTTGCACAGGAATGGATTATAATCCCGTCATATGAACACACTGTCTTATCTAGTGAACCCAGAACTCAGAGGTAGAAGCAAATTAATATGAAAATATGTTGCATCACAGTCATACTGATGGGAGTGTGACAATTATCTTTTTTAAGATATCCCCTTGTCATTAATTGGCATTTATGAGAAAACATAGGTACATGAGGGCATCCGGGCGGTCTATTCCATTGACTGCCAACACGGGGATCAGTCGGTTCGAATCCCCGTGTTACCTCCGGCTTGTTCGGGCGTCCCCTCAGACGTAATCGGCCATGTCTGCGGGTGGGGAGCCGGATGTGGGTATGTGTCCTGGTCGCTGCACTAGCGCCTCCTCTGGTCGGTCGGGGGCGCCTGTTCGGGGGGGGGGTAGCTTGATCCTCCCACGCGCTACGTCCCCCTGGTGAAACTCCTCTCTGTCAGGTGAAAAGAAGCGGTTGGCGACTCCACATGTATCGGAGGAGGCATGTGGGGGTCTGCAGCCCTCCCCGGATCGGCAGAGGGGGTGGAGCAGTGACCGGGACGGCTCGGAAGAGAGGGGTAATTGGCCAAGTACAATTAGGGAGAAAAAAGGTGGGGGGGGGGGGTGTAGGTACACAGGTGCAAATTCATTCTGTTTGCTTGTACATTTGGTAAAGACCCTCTTGTGTACGTTCTCGTGAGCGGGGTTTGTTTCAAGGGCGAAATGAAAACCACTTTGCCGAGAGGCTTTAGCGTGTCACCGCGGGGGTTTGCTTCGGCCTCCATCTCAACAGACCGTACGTACGCCGTTATACACGGGTGGCGCCGATGTGAACGGGGGAAGCATCGACTCGAAACGCCTCAAAACGGACGACGGGCCGCATAAACAGCAGCAGCGCCTGCCGTTCTCACACCCCTGCTGGCCGAGCGACTACATCAGCAGGTCCTCACGGGGGACAAACGTGTCAGGGGACAGCGGTTGGAAAACAGATTACGGCGACATCGGTTTCGGGTTTGTGTTGTGCCGTTTGCCGAGTGGAATAATAAACACGCGAGCACAACTCTCTACACAAATCAATCCTGTTGACCCCGTCGACATCACCGCTTAACCATCACTCCGGCTTATTAGCGATTCTCATTCACTTACAAGTGGGTAATGGTATGAATCACGAGCTGCAAACCCATGCGAGAACCTCGCTATCAGTTGTACTCGTTTGCGAGAGTCTGTCCACACACACACACACACAGCGCTCCTCTATGGACCATCTGTTTACTTCAGTGATTAAGATTACGAACACGGTTGTGCGCGCTTACACAAAAATAATAGATAAATAAAGGAGGAGGAAACTCGAGACCCGTTCAACGAGAGGAATAAGATTCTTCTACAGTCTCAACCGGGGGGGGGGGGGGGGGACGGCGTCCCCACGCCACGCCTGGTGACCTCGGTCACGCGTGTCCACAGAGCCGCCATGCGTGTCCGAGGAGCCGCCCTCGCTTGTATGAACAACCTGCTCATCTCGTGTTACTCGCAGGAAACGCAGAAGCGGGCCAAACCATCCCGTCAGCTCCCGGCAAGCCCGCTAAGCCGATTACCGATACTCATCCCTGCTCACAGCTTAGGAACCCCGGCATTCTGTTGTCGGCTTCAACTGGCTGGATCAATTAACAAATGAGCATCAGTACCTCTCTCTCTCTCTCTCTCTCTCTTTCCACACAGCAGCAGACGGTCACATGCTCCGGCATGAGGGCACAGGGTCGGCGGGGGTCTGCCATAACCCAGAGGAAGCCGGCTAAGGAGAGAATGAATGAAATCTAGGAGGGATCTCACCCGCGGTTTCCTTTCTGAACGAGTTGAGAGGGGCCAGAAAGAAACTCTGCCAGACACTTTTGGAAATGCAAATAGTTACCATGGCAACTTCGATATCACATCACACAACAACAACAGCCACAGAGAGCGAGCGAGAGCGAGAGAGAGAGAGAGAGAGAGAGAGAGAGAA